>NC_089515.1:3298840-3586340 GCF_036850995.1 Saccopteryx leptura
CTCCCTTCCTCCCTCCCCCTTCCTTCCTTCCTTCCTTCCTTCCTTCCTTCCTTCCTTCCTTCCTCCCTCCCCCTCCCTCCCTCCCTCCCCCTTCCCTCCCTCCCCCCTCCTTCCCTCCCTCCCTCCCTCCCTCCCTCCCTCCCTCCCTTCCTTCCCTCCTTCCTTCCTTCCTTCCTTCCTTCCTTCCTTCCTTCCTTCCTTCCTTCCTTCCTTCCTTCCTTCCTTCTCAATGCCTCTACCACCCCCAGCCCCATCTACTCAACAGCTGTCAGCTTGTTCTCTGTCTCTGAGTTTTGCCTCTCTTTCTCTTGTTAGTTCATTTTGTTCATCAGATTCCACATCTGAGTGAAATCACCTGGTGCTTGTCTTTCTCTGACTGGTTTATGTCATTGAGCATAATGCTCTCCAGGTCCATCCATGAAAAAAGTACGATTTCCTTTTTAAAAAAATATGTTTTATGGCTGAGTAGTATTCCATTGTGTGTCAATGGACCACAGCTTTTTTATCCACTCCTCTACTGATGGGGATACTTGGTCCGCTTCCAAATCTTGGCCATTGCAAATAACGGGTGCACATATCCTTTTAAATTAGTGTTTCAATCTTTGGAAACACCCCAAGAGCCAGTCTTATAACTTTCCCTTCCACAGTGCCGAGAGAGTCACGGTGGATGAATATCCGAGTCTCCATAGGAGATTTCTGCTTTGGTAGTTCCAACATCCCACAGTTGTACTGAGAAAGAGCGATTGCTTGCATCCTGGAGTCTAACACCCACCACTTAAAAATGAAAAACAAAAAACTGTACTCGCTGTGATAAAACAAGAAAGATGCAAGTGACGACTCCTCTACAGTTCCATAGTCGGAGTTGTCACCAGTCTTGTTTTGAGGACGCTGGCAGGAAACCAAGGCAGTGTCAACACAACACACAAACTCACTTTGCTTCAGAACACACTAGCAACGCGTCAGCCAGAGAGGCAACAACTTGGGCATTTTTGCCTATGGACGGAGGCTTCCAGAACGCAGAGCCGAGGGTCCCGCCTCCGATTTAGGAATGATGGCAAGGACTGCTGACTGTCCACCGACGCCAACGGTCACCTTTCAGCGATGATGATTTTAGAAGCCTACAGGAAAAAGAGTCTCTTCCTCTGTGTCCCTGTGGCTGATGCTGGCCCCATGATGAAGTTCTGGTCAGTGGGTTGTGAGCAGTTTCCTGGCTGTGACCACACAGGCGCAGGTAAGGTGCATTCAGGTCAAGGGGCACGCTGACCCGTGGAAGAGGATTGACGCCAGCATCCAGAAGAACCATGGCTCCTTATTTAGCCCCGAAGGTTCCTCGGATGACTTGGTTTTTCAGAGGGGCCATCCCAGGTTCACTCTCGTCCGCCATCTTGGTGGTGGTGATGTTGATGGTGATGATGGTGACGATGCAGGTAAAGAACTTCCAGGTCCTTCCACAAAGATAGGACTGCACGGATGTGAACGAAGGTCCTTCCTGGTAACAGCGACATCTCAGCTGCTTCAGAAATGGAATGCTTTGATTCAGTCATGCGGTAGCAGGTGAATGTATCTTTCAGAAAGTGGGCCAAGCCTCACTCTGACTCCTTCTCACTGGGGCAGGGTAGAAGGGTCTCTCTATAAATAGCAGGGCTCGATCACGGGGACAAACCGGAAAGTCATGCTCCTTCAAGAGCCATCTGTCCCCCGACGACGTGCATGTCTTCCATAGACGGGTGGCTAGTGCTCTACATTGGCAAGGAGGCAGCGTGCCCTGGGACAGAAAACAGCTGTCTGGGAGAAATGAGGTGGGAACGCCCCTATTTCCAACGTAGCGTAACTACCCCGTCCCTCCTGACGCAGGGAAAGGCACATGGAATGGACCACCTGCAAAACATGTCCACACTCAACCAAGCCAACATAAGGCATGACCGACTTCCTTCTATGATGGAAGTGTCAGGCAACAGGAAGTCTGACAGAGGCGTGGGACTTCCGTAACTCACGGGGCCACCCTGGGGCACCCCCCATATTCCAGACTCCTCTGGTTGATTCCTCCTGCAGTATTTACTATCAAGATGGCTGAATCTCCTGTCCAAAGTACTCGGGGGAGAATTCATCACCCCTCCTTGCTCCTAAGGATCCTCAGGCCTGTCGGCACTCTGGGTGACCACTGGCTCCGACTCCCACTTCTTCTGAGTTCTTGAGCTCAGCCCCATGCGACGTAGAGGCCTCCTTACTTTCTCAACGAGCCCCGGGCTTCTCCCCAACTCACACTCCTCTCCGTTCATAAACAGAAGCACCTGTTGGCGGACCGTTCCCGGTCCTCCGCCAGACTGCAGGGTCCGCCAGCACAGGGATCGGCTGCCCTCCTCCTCCTCACTGCCTCTCTGGCTTCCTGGGTGGCGGCGCTGCCGGAGCAAACGGGGGAATGGACTCCGAGACCAGAGGTGATAATTCAGGTGTTTCTCCTCGTCTTTTAACAAGTCACCTAGAGCAGTGGTCCCCAACCTTTTTTGGGCCCCGGACCAGTTTAATGTCAGAAAAAATATATTTTCACGGACCGTATCGGCCTTTAGGGTGGGACGGATAAATGTATCACATGACCGAGACAAGCGTCAAGAGTGAGTCTTAGTTGGATGTAACAGAGGGAATCTGGTCATTTTTTAAAAATAAAACATCGTTCAGACTTAAATATAAATAAAACAGAAGTAATGTAAGTTATTTATTCTTTCTCTGCGGACCAGTACCAAATGGCCCACAGACTGGTATTGGTCCACGGCCCGGGGCCTTGGGGACCACTGGGCTAGAGGACACGGAGCAGCATACTCGGAAAGCCTGCCCTAACGGGGCTGTGGCCAGTCTACAGAAACTGGCAGATGCTTTTCAGGAGTGTCCCATCAAAGAAGCTCCTGGCCTCATTGCTTAAAATGGTTTGAAGCAAGAAGTAGTACCCAGGCTTCCTGAATTTGAAAATCTTATTTTTTTTTCATTGAGACCTGGTTGTCTGGATCAATACTGAAGAGCCTTTGCTAAGCTTTAGTGTTTGTCCATGAGGCTTCCTGTGGCGTTAGTGATAGGATGCGCTACTCTTCATTTCAACGAACTTTGAAACGAAAGCAAATCTATACTCGCTATCAATTAGACGTTAAATCTTTCTCCCCATTAAGGGTTCGTAAGGAGAACAGAGCTGTAGAAACCTCAAGCAGAAGAAAGGTGCTCTTTGACAAGAAATAAGAAAGTAAAAAAAAACAAAAACCCAAAAACCTAGTGTCGGGAGACTTGGAAGAACTGGTGTGTTCAGAACATGGATTGTGAGGTCGAATCCCACATTATAGCGGCTGTGGACACTCGCGACGCAACACAAACTCTGGACAGCACATTTTCCCTGAGAACCAAATGTGATTTGGACTCATTCACCGTACGTGTCGGAAACTCAACCGAAGTCCAAGGTAATTTGCTGGTTCATGACACTGAGAACCTGAGGTCTGAGGTTAAAGAATATTCTAGGTCAAAGAAGATTCTCTCTGTGTCTCTCTGTCCTTACCCCCGGGGCTCTGTGGTGACCCGACCCTTGTCTGCCTCGAGTTCCCTCCATGGTCCCTGCACCGTCACCAGGGCAGCCCCAGGTTCCTATTCGTGGAGTTTTCATGCCGGAGGGAGAGAGCGAGAGATGAGATGGTCCCTGTGCCCATATGTCAGGGAGCGCTTCACTGACCTCTTTGTGAGCTGCTCTCTGCCCGAACCACAAGCTGGGACTGGCGATGGACTGCTGTGTCCTGTGGCGGCGGAGAGGCAACCCCTATGCATGGTGACCATGGGAAAGTAAGAAAAAGCCACTGTGGGGTAGTGTCACCGGGACACAGCGCAGGCGAATCAGTGATCCCTGTCGCCCCGTTGGGGAGAGTGGCGAGAAGGGAGCGGGCGGATGCCGGCCGATGCCTGCCGCGGGGAGGGGGGGGGGGCTCGGGATGCCGCGCGGTGCTGAGGTACCTGAGAGTGTGTCTTAGGGACACGACTGAGCTTTCTAACTTGTTAAAAATTTTAAAAGAATTGCATATTTCGAAGTTTCTTCCGAACACATGGAAACCACTTTGTTCTGCTCTCCAGATGGAACTGTCCAAAACACAGCAGTGATTTAATTTCCCACACGTTCCTGAAAATATTTAGTAAATGTTATATTTTGATTTATAGTCCTGTTTTAGTAACTTACGAGTTTCCTTCATCCTCACAAATGTATTAATTCCTGGGCTAACGATTCTAGTCTTTTTTTTTTTTTTTTTTTTAAACTCTGAACTTCGCTTTCCGGAATTTTCACTCACGCGAGACAAGGAAAACGGGAACACACCGCAAGGGGGCAGATGGCGTGGGCACCCCTGCGGCCACTGGCTTGATATTTTTAGGAGCAGCAGGATTCCCGCCCTCCCCCCCCTGGAAATCATTCTGTAACCAATGGGGAACAAAGGAGAAGAAGGCATTTCTCTAGCAGCTTGTCTTTTGCTGGTCAAAGGCGGCCCCGTGGGTGGAAACCCTGTCCCCTCCTAAGCTGTGGCAGCAGGATCACACCGTACGGAGGTCCTCCGGGGCAGCCTGGGGAAGCAGAGGTCACAGCCGTGACCACAGCTGATGGGAGTTTGTCGCGCCTGCGCACTGGCAGGCGCGGCTGTGGAGAGCCGTGCACAGCGGGAGGTGCAGGTGCGCAGCCTGAGCACTGCGGCCCAGATCCACCAACAGGAGCGTGGACGGGACCAGAAGCCCGTCCCCGGCTGGCTAGTGGCCTTGCTTCCACATCAGGCGGCCTATCTCTGCTGACAAGATAATAAATGGCCATAAAATCAAGGATCTGCCAGCTTGAATGCCACCCGTGCCCGCAGACATCTTAACGATGATTAATTCTTGCTGACGATATTCTCGAGTGATATGTGCACATAAGAAATGAATGCAGCAAGTACAAACATTAGGTAATAACCAGCACAGAAGATATTGCATAATCACCAAGAACCCCAAAGCCCTCAGAGAAGACATTCTGCTTCTATAGAACCAGGAAAGCCACAGATGCGAGGGCCGGGCTGCTGCAGTCGGGGAAACTTTGTGTCCCGTTTTCCCAAGTGTGAGGCACGTAGGAGACCCGCCACAAGTGCCCCCGGAGCTGGGAGTCAAGCACTTGGCCTCAGGAATTAGAGCCGCTCACGTCAGTCCGAGTGCACACGGCTAGAGGGGGCTTCCCCCAGACTGGGCGTCAGAGTGCAGACCAGGGGCAGCTGAGGGTGGCGCTCGCTTTGGGCACAGAATTTACCAGGCTCCAGACAGCTCAGCAATCAAGATTTATAGTATTTTAATGCAATACTTAAAATAAAATAAAATAAAATAATACAAAAAAAAAAAAAAAAGGAAAACTCCACGGTGAATCAAGTACCCAAATGTTTCACAGAGACAGGGTTAGGGTCACGGGGGTTTCCTCTGGCCTCGGGTGCGGCCTGGTGGGCCGCAGCATTGTTGTTGATTAACGTGCATTCACTTTGACAGTAAAGATATCTAAACATATTGTGCATTGGTTATTGAGTGTTTTGGCACCCCCTCTCCATCCAGTTTTGTGCCCACGGTGAGCGCCTTATTGCCCCCGGGGTCCAGCTGGGAACGTTCCTAGGAATATTCTAAACCGGTAATAGAGACTCTGTCGGTGGGACCCCATCACAGGGTTATCTGAGTAACCCTGAGTATCCATAGTATTTGTTATTTCATTTTCAACACGTGCAACAGGGGGCTGAACACTTTGTTTCTCAAAATGTGGGTCTAGTTTTATCCCCTCGGCTAAGAAAGATTCTGGGATTCTCTACCTCTGACATGAGAGGCAGACGGGGTTTCCCATCACACAGCTGATAGGAGGGTAGCAAGCTGGTTCTCTTCTACCCACCTGCTGGCCGAATGCCCTCCGGCTGGCTCAGGTGACGCCGGGTGGTCCAGGACCATCAGTGGACACTTGGGCATCCCTGCCAAGTAGAAGATGGCCCTCCTCGAACTCCAGGACCCAGACCAGAGGGAGGCCCACAGGCAGGGGCAGGGCAGTGGTAAGTGGCCGAGTTGTCCGTCACAGGGACAAGCAGTACTGGAGGAGTCACGTTGGGAAGCCGGATGGAGCCCTCGAGGGTGTGATTGAATAATGAGGACTCCCCGCGTGAGAGACGGGCGCCCAGCAAAGGGCAGCCTGGCCCGCGCCCAGCGCGTCTCCTGGTGAGGAATGGGCCATCTTTTTTACCTTCCTGCCTGCAAGGTGGCAGTGAGCACTGGGCTAGCTCCCAGCCTTACCCGGCAGTGAATTTGCTGATGATTTAATGTAAACCTGCCTCTTCTGGTCATTGTGCCCTGTTATTTACGGCCAGTCTTTGGGGGGCTCTTGATCAATAGATTTAGTCCCACTGTATATCTCTTCCTTTCACTTGTTCTTGGTTATATTTTTAAATTACAGGGGGCTGCTAATGATCATGCAGCCCGCCCTCGAGTGGACGGGGCTGTCGGCTGCTGGCCGGCTGGGCTTCGCAGGCATGGAGGCGGCAGGCTGAGCCTGGCCTTGCAGCCGAGCCCGGAGACAATGGAGCTTCTCCTTGTGGAAGGGGGTGGGCAGCCTGCAGGTGGGGCATGGACCCCAGGAATCTCTCCTCACACGTGGGTTCTTTCTCTCCCTCCTTAGAGGCAGAGTTGAGTTTGTATAGTAGGGGTGACTGAGGCCAGGATACCGAGACTCCTTCTGTCCATTTGTCCACTCACAACCCTAGCCTCATGTCCGTTCCAACATGAATGGGACAGGATCCTTAGTATTCCCAGCAGGGTGGTTCCAGGTGCAGCCTGAGAACATCACCTTGTAAGGGTCAGGCCGCAGCCCGGTGCAGGGGTGTTGCAGTAACCACAGCTCCTGAGTCCCGGAGGGGCTGTGACTCCCGGAGTGGAGAGGTTATGATTTCTTCCTTATTCTGAGCACAAGCAAACCACGCTCTGCTCAGCAACAGGAGAGATGCCGATCTGTGTGATTCGATTAAATTATTGTTTGCATTTTCATGCAAATGAAGATAAGTTCTGGCACGTGCATTGTGCATTTAATAAAAGCTGCAGCTTTTGGGCTTGAGCAGAATGTGTTAACTTGGGTTGCTGATGGGGGTGGGGTGCGGGTGGTTTCCAAGCCTCTCTGCCAACGGGAGCCCGTAATTCCCACCGATTCAGTAATTCATGGGCAAGGTAGTCTCACACCTCCCCTTCATTTTCCTCTCAGTGCTCCGAAGAGCAGCCTCTTCTCCACCTATCAATTATGCGGTATTAATTTATTTCCCTGTGTCTCTCTCCCCATGCTTGGTGGGAGCATGCTCACTTAAAAAAAATGTATATATATATTTCCCTTGCTGGAGGCTTTCGTGAAACAAAGCTAATACTTGGCACTTGGGATTTAAGCCTTTGCACCCCACAAACTTTGGATGTATTAATGAACAAAAATAAGAGGGCAGAGAAACTGGGAAAAATCAGCAGCCGGCCGAGAGCGCGCAAACAGGAAACCATCTTGATTATGCACGTGGGGCAAAATTAGTCAAAGAATTTGAAATTGTCTTGTGCGCGGAGATGCTATTGTTTTCAAAGAATAATTCCATCTATTTTAACATGTTCAAGTGCCGTTCCATCGGCGAGGGCCCTTCCTCCGATTGTGAGCAATGTGGATGGAAGGGTGTGTCCCGGGGATCTGGTTAGGCAGTTAGACTTCTCTGTCTTTTGTTCAGAAAACCCCGTGCGCGGGCCTTCCTGCCCAGCCTCCCTCCGCGGTCTGTTTTGGTGGCGTGGTGGTGGCAGGACTGAACAGTGTTTCCTTGTGTGTATGGTAACAGATGTTTATGTGAATAACAGACTTTTTTATGAAGGCATACACTTTATAGCCAAATACTAATTAAAAATAATTGCATGTAAGCATTTTTGTTTATTCCCTGTTGTGCATCTTTAATCATTGGAAATCACCTGCAGTTGAAAATTGAGACAAAGATTTGATGCTGCAATTATAAGAGGCCATCTGACTTGTATCTGAGGTAGAAATAGCAACATATTTGAGGGGGAGAGAAAAAATATTAGAGCAGCCTGCCAGGTCATCTTGAAGTCTCTTGTACGTTGGGTCAAAACACTAATACGTTACTTTGTTAAACTAATAGGATTTTAAAGCATCGTTCAGCCACCCAAACAACTGCCTCGTGAATAATATCCTGTACCTGACACATTGCGTGCTCTAACAAGCTCATTACAAGTGGGTTTTAATTAGAGGCGTAACAGATGGTTCCCAGTGAATATGGACACTGGTGACTCCCTGGCCTTTTAAATTATTATGATTATTTTTTCCTTTTAAAGACAAAAAAAAAAAATGGCAGGTTATTGCGGGACTCAGAATGAGAGTTTGGGTTTAATAGTATGTGTTCAATTAAAACCAAGGGCGGAGTGCCAGGAGTGTGACTCAGCTCGCCGAATGCCACAGAAGAAAACAGGGTTAAAAATGACTTTCCTGTTTGGAAGGGAGCGTCCCTGTGCCTTGGCAGGGGCAGCCACATGCAGCTCCCCCCGGTGACTCACTGCTGCCTGCTCGTCCGGGTTTTGTTTTTTAAGCAGTGCCTGTCACCGCATTATGAAGAATTAATAGGATATTTCTGAGTGTTCTTGAACTCCAGCCCCCCTACCCCACCCCACCCCACCCCTACCTCCACAAACACACACTCTCCCCACTGTGACATTTAACAAAACATTTCGGCAGACAATAAAAGGGATGGTTCTAAAAGCTGCTTGTGCCATGCCTCTCTGCATAAGCATTTTAATACTATTTGGGGACAAGGGAGGAAAGAGGGGACAGATAAACGGGGAGAGAAATTCCACTCTAAGAGTTTTCATTGGAAACGAATCAGACTTGACATTTGTGTGACAGGTGGGGTGAGGAGAATTTGGTGAATTTTGCATAAAAGAAGACATGTTTTTTTTTTTTTTAGGTGACTGTACTTTTTTTTTTTTTTTAAGTTTGACTTTGGTGTAGAGAAAATTCTTCCCTAAAATGAACCAACTTCCAACACACACACACACACACACACACACACACACACACACACACACACACACACACACACAATGAAGGGATGTTTAGCAATAAATGTATACAAAATCAATCATCATTTCATCAACTTTCCTTTGAGATGCGATTTTTGTTTTTGTTTTTGTGTTTGGTAGGGGTTGTGGCGCTGACAGCCACCTGGTGAAGTCCCAGAGCATGCTACCAGCTTTGTCGCGCGGTTTTCGGAACGAGGGTCCTGGCTGCCCCTGGAAGCAGGTCTTTCATGTCAGACCAACAAAAGAAAGCTGCTGAGGGACGAGAGAAGAGACTGCAGATGACAGAAGGAGCCTCTGAAATTTCAAAATTTGAAAATGCAGGTGGCTGGCCACGTTTGCTTCCCTCCAAGGGCACCTCCCGCTGGCTCCGGCCACCGCTCTCCGCCGCGTTGCCCCCCACCCCCCCCACACGCTCCCACCCAGCGGCGTTTCTCTTGCACACACGGGGAGCTGCGTTTCATGGTATGCCACTGCCTGGAAATAAGGCCATTTCAGGTGTAAAATATTCCACCCGTATCCCCTGGGGCAACTCACTGACATGCAGCAGCTCCTGTGACGTGGAGCCGCCAGGCCGCCAGCCGCGTGGAGCTGCTCACACATGTGCCGTGTGCGGCGCCACAGCCAGAAATAGCACGAGGGAGAGTGTTCGGGTTTTAATTTCATTAATAATTTTTTTGACAGCCTGACACCCCAGAGTCGTGTTCCAGTTGTTTCTCACCACTTACGTCCGGGAGAAAACCAGGAGGCGGGAACAGATCTGCGGGCTGGACGCGTAAGAAAGTTTCCCTTTCAAAGGGGAAGACGCCCCGCGCCCGGCATTCATTAGCTGGGAACGCAGGGGAGCAGACCCGCGGATGTCCGTCTAGCAGGCTGGGGCCAGAGCCGGGGCGCCCCGCAGGGAGCGTGGGCACCAGAGGGCGTGTGGCGTGTCACCGGAGTGGCATGTTGACGGAGACTTATAGGAAGACAGGGATGTGTCATTCTGTGTGACTTCAGAATGAAAATACCCAAGGCTTCCATTCAACAGATGCAATGAAGGCGTGCCCGTCAATAAGCCGGTGAGGGATATTCGACCTGGCAGAGCCGGACCGGTTCTGATAAGGGCACCTCACTGTCTCTGTGACGAGGTCGTATTTCAGCTGCCAGGGTCCCCTTCACTTCCGGATTCTGCCCCCCACCCTCCACCCTCCACCCATCAGCCTAAGATTGTTGACAGAGGCTGAAACACCTGCTCCTGACAGTTAACGACCAGTCCTTCCTGTCAAGACAGGCTGCCCTGCCTGCCTCCAGTGACCGGGGACCCACGAAAGAGCAAACCCCAGGGTCACAATACCCCGAGGACCTTCACTTGTCAAAGCCCCTAGGGCTCGGGGCTGTCACCCTTCATGCTTAACTAGTTCCTGAGGACTGTAGTGAAGATTAATGGATGCCACAGCCTTCACTGTCATCGGCTCAGAGATGAAACCTGGCCACACACGTGACAAGGTGAATGGTCCAGTGACGAAAGAGCATTGGAGTGGAATTGGGGAGGCCGAGGGCTGTCCCAGTGTCACCACCGACAGGTTAACCTTGGAAAGGCATTTATTTCTGTCCAGCACAGCTCGGCCCCGTCCCCCTTCCCTGCTGTCTGTAGGGGTGGGATGGGGGAGGGCTAGCCGGAATGCATTTTCTAGTCGCTCTCACGAGCATCCATGTTGAAAACACATCAGCTAGAGAACGTGCGAAACGTCTCTTCTCCTTTTGTGAGGAGCTCCAATGCCTGGCCAGCCCCGTGTCCCATGACGAGGGCAGGCTGTGTCTCAGTCCATTCAGGCGGCTGTCACAGGTTCCTACAGACCGGGGTAGGGTGCTTACACAATAGCATTTCTTTCTTAAAGTTCTGGACACTGGAAATTCAAGATCAAGGTGTTGGCAGACATAGTGTGTGAGGGGGTCCTCCTCCTGGCTTACAAATGGCCTTCTTCCCTCTGTGTCTTCTCATGGTGGACACTGGGGGGTGGGGGAGAAAACAGGCTCCAGTGTCGCCTCTGAGAAGGGCACTAATCCCATTCATGAGGGGTCCACCCTCAGGACCTCCTCACCTCCCAAGGGCACCAACCTCCGGGACCACGACACTGTCGAAGGATTCAGCCTACACTTATCTTACAGACACTCTGTCTGGTGGGTATTCAAATGCTCTCCGGTCCACTGATGTGGGACCTGTGTGGAATATCCCCAGTCCAGGGAGTTGGTCTGTTGAAGGTTTACTGTATTCAAATTTATTCATTCACTCATTCATTCATTTATTTATGTCAGAAAGGACCGCCTCCCCATGAAACCTTGGAGGGGTGTGAGAGGACCTCTCAGAAGTTGCCTGAGCCCCCATCCCCGCCCCCATTTCTCAAGCAGAGCAAAGCCCACCCCACCCCTACCCAGTTCATCTCTAGTCAGCCCATCCATGAGAATGGCTGCCTCACTTCAATTAACTCTGAATTAATTCTGGCTGGCTTTCCTTGACGAAAACATCCAGGTTTTAATTGTTTCACCTAATTACTGGACCGCGACCCAGATTTAAGACCCGACGCGGGATGTAGGGAACTATGGGTTCGGATTATACTTCTTTACTGTCACGAGACCTTGGCCGGGTAGAACCTCCTTCCTTGCTGTTCTTACTCCTTGATTTCCACGTCTGACCTTCCAACCTCTTCGGCTGGACGAAATGTCCTTAAATAAATGCAAAATCGGTCTGGTGCCCGTGTGCCTTCCCATGGAGCTCCTCGCCCGGTGTGGCAGAGACGCTGTGCCAAGCCAGGCGACCACCATGCGGGGTGTCTGCTCCCACGGGGAGAAACAGGGCTCTCCGACCAGCCACTTGTGTCAGCTTCTCCCCAAACTGTGCGGCGGGCTTGAGGGACAGACCTGCAAATTCTGCACGGATGCTAATTATAGCATTCATTTCTAGCTACATATTTGCATGCAAATATCAGCCTGGATAAATTTGGCATTGGGAGCACCCCAAGGCTCCAGCCTGGCAGATGGGTATTGGATCACAATGAAACTTAACAGCGCCTGGGGGCTTTGGGGCCAAACAGAGGCTCTGAGCAACAGGAGAGCATCCGTCTTCCCTGCTCCAAGATGACAGTGTGGGCTTTTCTACAAGGTTCTGGCCAGAAACATATTTAAGAAGTGGTTTGGAAAAACACTTTGGGCCGATAGCCAGTTTTCCTTAATGTTCTGCAGACAGACTGTATATCTTGGAAAAAGTAGGCCATCCTTAAATCACTTTATTTTTTATTTTTTTTTGTTTGACTTTGCATCGGGAAAATTGGCCTAACCTGGGAGGGGGGTGGCTCCCTCCATTCCTCAGGCTGGGGGGGGGGGGCGAGGGAGGGGGGGGGGTAAAAGGCAGGTGCTGTAGGCAGGCTGCGTAAACCGGAATCAATTTCCCATCTTTTTTTTTTTCTTTCCTTTTTTTTTTTTCTCATGAGGAGTATTGCAAGGATTTTTGGACCTCACCCTTTCACACTCTTCAAACACTCATCCAGGGAAGAGCAGCAACAAGGGGAAATCAGTGCTTTTTCAAAGACGGAGCAGTTCTTTTTCCGGAAGACCATGGACAGTGGGGCTGCTCTGGCTGGAGCTCAGTCTCGGAGCAAACCTAGCAGCGCTTCTACCCGGGGAGTGTGGGCTTTGGGAGGTGGTAAAGGCAATTTGTTTATTTTTTTTAATGGAACTGTTCCAAGTAAGCGGGCAAATGCATGCATGCATGCAGTTAAAGTCAGACTATAGGTGGGGGGCGGGGAGGGCAGGGAAAAGGACCCAGAAGAAGGCTGCGTAAGAAGGTATTTGGAGAAGAAAAATGTAGCCTCCCAGCCTTCAGAGTTGGGGAAGCACACGGGATCTCTCACAAAAGAGGCTGGTGCGTTTTCTGCAGCTGTAAGTTATACATGCCTGTTTTGGAAAGATTTCAATACACCCCCCCCCTCCCTTATATAAATGGGCTTAAAGAGTTCCCTGAACCATGAACGCAGTCTGCCTGGGCTTCTGAACTGTGATCCTTTAAGGTAGAAAAATGAACTGGGGGAAACGATGCCCATCACGCTTACAGATGTCCGGGGAAACATATTACTCAGTGGCTTTTGCGTCTGTATTATTTCTTTGAAAAACTTCCTTGCCTTGAACCGGGGTAAAGCAAACATTTCTGATTTTTCCCAGTCTTAGGTAAATGAATAAAACTGGGCAAAATATCAAGTATGTGTATTTTAATTTTTCATCGTTCCCAAAGATACTTAGAATAAAGGAAGAGATCCCCACTCGGCCCCGGTGCCTGGCAGGGTCCTCGATCCGCCCGCCTCTCCATTGTCGCCCTCGCGCCTTGGTGTGCCTCCCACCTCGCTTGGGCTGTGCTTGTTTCCACTTCAAGACGTTTGGACCACCCTGGGCCTCTTCCGGGGGTCCCTTCCTCTGCTCCACGGCACCTCTCCCCTTCCCATGCTGCAAGACCCCCTGTCACCTCAGCCCAGCCAGTGTCCAGCCACATTTCAGGTTTCAGGAAAAACAAAGAGTTAGGGGTGAAGTCCCAATGCACGGGCATCTCCCCTCGCTGTGGTGGCCGCACTCATAATGGCTGGGTCCCCTCTGTCTGTCCTGTTAGACCCTAAGCCCCGTGAGGCAGGGGCTGGCTCTGGTCCCTGGTTCCTGTACTGAGCCCTACATGTAGTAGATACTCAATAAAAGGTGGCTGAAGAGAGGGAGGAGCCGCCATAGAAGTCGGGGGGGGGGGGCTTATCGGCTGAGACCAGGGAGGCCTAAGCTTTACTGTTGTGTCTGCAACATACCAGGAAGTGATTTAAAGGTTCCAACTGAATAAAATATATGCATTAAAAAAACCCCCAAAAACTCTTTCTGAGAAGTCCTGTTAACCAAGAGAACCATTTTGAAGGAGCTTCCCCTGGATCCTCACCTCCCCCTGCCACCCCTCCCCCACAAACCCGATCTCCACCCCCAGCCCTGGCCCCACCCTCCTCCTGAGAGCAAGCAGCTCACCGGTATTAACAACCCCTTCCTGAAGGGCAGGACCTTCTCTGTGCTGGCGGTACTACGATTTACCCCCCATTTTACAGATGGGGAACCCGAGGTCCCCCCAGAGATGAGACCAGCCGCCTGCCCCTTCGAGGTTGCCTGGCAGCAGCCAGGACCAGGTGAGAGCTGAGTTCCAGGCTGGGTGGCCTGGCCCTGCCTCTTCCAAGGGGAAGGAGAGCGACTTCTGAAGCTTTGACATAATTGTGCCAGAGGCCAGTAGGGAGGCTGAGCACATTGTCATTGACCGTGCTTTCACATTCAATTCATAATGATCTCGGTTTCCAGGCGCCTGGTCTGCTGGAAGCATCGGGCTGGAAGGAATACGAGGGGACTTTTAGAAGATGGCACCATGACAACACAAGTGACGGCTGACAGCCTGACACGGGGATGGAGGCAACAGTCAAAGGCACTCTCGAAACTGTGTACTCGGTGGTCCCAGAATAGATAAGTCCTGCATCATTAAGAAACATTCAGATTCTTCTACAGCCTCTCTTATAGAGGAAAAAAAAAAAAAGGACGGGAGGCGATTTAAAATAATGATTTTTCTTTAAAGGCAGAAGCCACCGTCCGATGGCAAATTAATTTCTCTGTATCCGGCCAAGGGCACCGTGCTGTGGGTGCCCCTCAAGTGCCCCCAGGAGGAGATCTCCACCTCGGGGGGCGCTTCATTCCAAGGCTTTGCCATCGTGTCACCTGCCTGTCCCCGCGCTTCAGGACTGAGAGCATCTCATATTTGTCCCTCCCCGGATTGGGTTGTCATTCTTTCATTTTCTACGCCTCTCCTGGCTTAGCTATGGGATGAGTGCTGTGTATCACCTTCCACCTCCCCAACCCATGTCTCGCTAGTACGTTTATTTTTAGCCTTTTTAATTAAAAATATAAGTGATATTTTATTTATGCCCAGGTCATCAAGAGGACCACAGAACACAGACTTCGATCTGGGGTTGTTGCCCAGGGAATTAGCTCTGGAGAAGATTTTCCAAGCTGCTGTACAGTTCTTTTAAAGGCGGGGGAAAGTTTTATTGCCGTCTGGAAATATGTGCCATCATTAGAAGTGGGTATTAGATTTTGACAAAATTTTATTCACTTTTCACTCACAAATCGAAACATTTGCATTCACGACGATGCAATTTGAATTATGTGGTACATGGTCCTCATTTTTCCTTCTCGACAAGTTAACGTCGGGAGCTGGATTACCCTGGCTTTCGGTGCTGTCTTTGAGAAAGAGAGGAGTCACATGGTTTTTATACCTGTATTTAAAAGGTCAGGATTCAGAGACTCAGTCCGGCCCTTTCTCTCTGCAGGTGAAGGAGGATGGTGCTGGGAGCTACTGAGAGTGACCACGGTCACTGGTCCTCTCTGGGACCACAGCCCGCCTCCTCTCCACCTCGGGGTCCTCTGTGTCTCGTTGGCCTTGAACCCACTCTCTGGTAAACTAGCACCTCAACCTCACACTCTTGGGGAGGCGGAGTCAGCAGACTGTCTCTTGGATACCTGTCACCTTTGGTAAAGTCATAACCATATCCGTTTCCTACGCGTGTCCAGGGTTTACAAGAAATCCGAGTTATCAAAAGAGTGACACGCTGTGTGGCTCCCACCTTTCAGAGACCTGCCGGCTGGCACTTGTCCTCTCTAGAACCCTCTCCCTCCCTCCTCTTCCCAGAAGGAACCCCGTTGTCGCCCCAAGAGTCCCCATGGCAGGTGGACGCTCACACCAGCCTGGCTTCAGGACTGGACTGGGAGACCTCACCCATCCTGGGGCTGCATCCGTTGGTGCACAGGCCAAGCAGGTGACCTGAGCAGTCTCGTCAGACAGATGCGCAAAATGTTTGCTGGGAATTCCAGGCCATAGACAGAGTGTCATGAAGATGACAGGCCTAGATCCTTGGAGTTACTTTGTTGTCAAGAGGCAAACCAGGCAGGGGAAGAAGTAGAATGACCAGAGGATGTGGAACGGTGACCAGACGACTGAGCCAGGAGCCCACCGGACCAGACGACTGAGCCAGGAGCCCACCGGACCAGACGACTGAGCCAGGAGCCCACCGGAACCAGATCACTGAGCCAGGAGCCCACCGGAACCAGATCACTGAGCCAGGAGCCCACCAGAACAACTCTCTACTAAACCACGTGGGACTGAGTTGGATTTTCCTTTGAACATTCAGGGTCCTGACGGAGATGCGCATAAGCTTGTTTTCCTTGCTGCCCTGAGAGAGGAGCTCCCAGATTCCTCCTCTGCAGTTTTAACCATTTTTAAATTTTTATTTCTCATGTGAGGGGGAACAGATGGGCTTATCTTTGTGTGTTCTCCTTGCAATTTGGTCTGGCTGACAGAATTTCTGTACAACTCTTCTTTATGCCCAGTTCTCCAGCATGTCTTTTTCTTATTGATCTGAGGCAAACCGTTATATATGAAGAGTACTCTTTTTCAGTGTGGGTTGCAAAGATGCTCTTCTTGTCCATGGTTGGCCAGTTTTTTTGTGTTTGTGGGGGTTTTCTCTGTGTAGAACTTTTACTCTTTTGTGTGTAGTCAAATTTAGCAATCTTTTTTTTTTAAAGGTAAACCAGCCATGTGTGCATTTATTCAGGTCGACAATGGTAAAAACATAATATTAAAATTGATGACATGTTTTTAATTTCGGAAAATTAAAAAAAGCATGGAGAAGTGCAAAGAGTCATTGATGAAATATCAAGAAGGTTTAAACGCATTTAAGTTAAGCTTAAAAATCTTACATAAAATAAAAAACATAAAAGTGGTGTTGATCTCTTTGTTAAGCCTGCCCAGGCCACTCCCTTCCCTCCACATGTCATTCCTAGACAACTAAATCGTTCACCTGGAGATGTTGGTGCTCTTCAGGACGTGAAGTAGCAGGAGAGGGCGCTGTTCGGTGAGGAAGCGCTTGCTGCCCCTGCCTCCCATAGGCTCGGCGCCTGCCTGGAGGAATGGGCCCCGGGACGAGGCAGAGGCTTCCAGCACTGCAGGCGAGGCTGCTGGCCGGGGCTCCCGGGTGATCGCTTTGTTTGCGTGTTCCCGTGTTTCTCAGGAACGAGAGGGAAGGAGAGATCGGGTCATGTTTTCTTTCGTTGGAGTCCCTCAAACTTGACAGGTTGTGTCCCCTGAGGATTCCGTGCTCGGCACGCCACTACTGGCCTGGTGAACACGGTCCCGTGGAAAACCTCCTGTTTCCTCTGAGTCGGGAGTCACTTCACCTCTCCCGTGTCCCTGGAGAAGGCCGTGCCCCCATGAGCCCCCTTCTGTTCCTGCCCCAGCAAGGCAGCCCACCCTGACGAGTACCTCCGCACCTGCCTGGTCCTCCTTCTTGTGAAAGGTGCGGGCCGCCCTCCTGTCTCATTGTCACCTTGTGGGAAGGTGTCTTTTGTGGATTTTCTGTCAGTGGCCGGTCCGTTGGAACGCATTCGCCTGGAGAACAAACCCGTCCTAACGCTGCCTCTGCGTCAGGACGCCTTACACGGAATCCTGCCCTTTGGGAGACCTCCCTCCTTTGGCTTCTGCCAGCAGCAGAGAGCTCCCTGCTCTCCTTGCGCCCACGGCAACACTCCCACCTTCCTCGGCTGACGGTCCAGGACATTCCCGGACTTAGATTGCTTGGTGGGCGAGATGGAGTAAGAAGACTAGCTCATGTCAGAGGACACGCACTATCGTAAGCCACCTTTAGGGCTCTGTTCTTTTCCTTTCCTGCTGACCAGCCCCTGGGGGCATCTGATACACTCTTGGATTCTTTGTGCAAGGAAAGGTCTATCTATTATCCTCTGTCCATCCATCTATCTGTCTCTCTACAGATGCATAGATACACATACATATATAGATAACACACACTTGCATGCATGTACACACATATTTATATATGTACATGCTTGCATACTTATACTGTATTTCCCCATGTATAAGACATTCCTTAATTTTGGGGCCTGAAATTTGAAAAAAAAATGTATTACATAAAGTTATTGAACTCAAGTTTTATTCATCATAAAACTCATACCACTCCTCATCACTGTCACAACTCCCATCCATTAGCTCGTCCTCATCTGTGTCTGATGACGAATCACTGTCATCAACAATGAGCACAAAAACTAGCGCCAAAAGCAGGAAATGCAAGTAAAAAAAACTGCAACCACTGGAGAAGACGCACCCAGTTTTAGATCCCAAATTTAAAAAAAAATGGGCACATCTTATCCATGGGGAAGTCCAGCATGTGTGTATACATATATGGTACATACACATACATGTTTATATCTAAGAATACACACAGACACACACACA
This sequence comes from Saccopteryx leptura, assembly GCF_036850995.1. Taxonomy (NCBI): domain Eukaryota; kingdom Metazoa; phylum Chordata; class Mammalia; order Chiroptera; family Emballonuridae; genus Saccopteryx; species Saccopteryx leptura. Next base: position 3,317,283 of record NC_089515.1, read on the forward strand.
CACACAGACACATACACAAAACTATGCTTTTAATTTCAAAGGTCCTGAAAGTCAGGAAAACTCCCAGGCTAAGCCCCCTGATGTGGAATAAAAAAGAAAAACTTGGCCAGAGGTGCTTTGCTGTGTAGAGCTCAAAGTGGCTGTGTTTCCAGTGGCAATTGTGAGTGAGGAGCAACATGGAGGTCTTAACTGCAGCCAGCCCTCTGGTAACAATGTTGCTGTGGTCCAGCCTCTCTCAGGGGTCCTGTGCAGTACAGTCATATTATCTCCATATGGACAGCTTCACAAGTCTGAGGCAGGTTCTTCAGTGGCAGGTCATTGTCCGAGGTGAGCTGGAGAAAGTGACCTGGCCTATCTGGCATCTCCATTGGCGGCACTGCTCACTGTCCAGCTGCCTGTTCTCCCAGACCCGGTTGGCCCAGCCCTCTGTCACCTGTGCTGAGTCCTTTATCATCACTGCTGCAGCTGGAAGGGGTTTGCAGCCCTTCCGGACCCATCCTGTCTGCACTCTGGTTGGGGGGACAGCCTGAGGATGTCCTCTCTACTGGTCCTTGCTGGACTTTCATGCACTGTAGATGCCACCACAGTGTGAGGGGCCCCCTGCTGCGCTGGCCAAAGTAGAAGTTACTGGAAACTAACCAGCACATTCAGGAAAGTGGCTGGACATCTTGACCATGAATGTGCGAGGACATTTGATCCGTCTTCTGCACTGCACTTTATTTCAATGGAGATAGTCTTTGGAAACTCATGGTTTCAGATGTTTTGTTATTGTTATGTGATTTCATTGTGTTTATTAACATCCTGGCCTTTTTCTTGTGTCTGGAAGGTTCAGAGCTGTGCTGGGACCCACCTCCGAAAGGGCCCCGTGTTGGTCACTGTGGCTCTGGGCATACCCTGAGCACAAGGAAGCCAATGGCTATCTCTCTCCAAGTCAGTTCAAAAACGTCGTCTTTTTTTTTTTTTTTCATCCTCATTTCACATCCCAGTTTGTCCCCCAGCTGGTTGTAAGGATGCGCAGATGGGCCAGGACCCTGGGCAGAATCCCAGACGGAACCTTCAGTCAACACCTTTGGAAGGACTGAAGGCCTGTTGTAATGGCAATAGTCCCTCGGACAGAGCCCCCTCCTTTGGCTCACCTCCTCTGCTCTCCTTACCCAGGGGTGTGCAGTGTCCCCGACCCCCTGTCTCTGTCCCCTCCACCATCTCTGTTTCTGAAGCTGATTCCCCCTCCCGGCCCCTTGCTTGCTCTGTGGTGTCCCCCCTCCCCCACAGCATCACCACACCTCCAGCCTTCCCACCAAACCCTTCTCTGGAGGAATCTACCCTCCAGCCGTCACCCTCCCTGCGGCCCGAAGACACAGTTGTCCTAATAGAGGGTTTCCTAGCAGCAAAGTGGATGTCGATATAAACCCTTCGGGGGGAGCGGAGTCGAAAGAAGTTCGAGTTGGTTGTGAGCCCCGAATGGCTTGATTCTGACTCGAGTGCGAGCATGACTCCCCCCCCCCCCCAAAGACGGTTCTTACTGTGACCGTGTCTCCCCGTACTTCCTGTTGAACATCTTATTATCCGTCTGTGGGAGCATCTGCTCACGATTCCAGCTTCCGCACTCCGCTGCTGACTCCAATTTCATAAACGTGTAAGAAGTGAGTAAATTAAGCGGAGCGACCCGGCCAGGGCTCGGACCTCACCGGCCCCGCGCGCAAGCCCAGGATGGCTGCGCGGCATAATGGTTACATTACAATCTCGTGATATTACTCAAAATGACTTCAGATAAATGAATGATAAACTAGGGGCTTAGGCTGCCTTTATTACAGAGCTGATCAGTAGCTAATCAGTGTCCACGTCGGTGTCATTACATAAATTATGAGCCAGGGTTTGATGTGAGTTCCCAGAGAGGCTGGTTTGGGGCATCATCTGGTCCAAGGCCACAGGCTGAGCTCAAAATTCTGGAAACAACAGGGCCTTTTTGCTCTCATAATTCCTGTAAATCACTAACACAGTTCCTTAAAGGCCTGGGGAATATGCTTTAATCCACCAACCGACTTCATTCTCTCGTGGTAAAATAAGCGCCTTTTCTCTTTCAAAGACATTTTCCCTCCCTCTGTATTCTCCATCCATTTAGCGAGGAGGTTCTTGGATTCCTGAAACGGGGGTGTGAGGAATAGTAAAGACCAGGAGGTGGCCAGTCAGCTGCACATCATAGGAGAGAAATTAACATGTCAAGTTCAGCATTCTCCAAAGCCGGAAGAAGTGACTGTCACCTGTCACCGAGGGCTTCCTGGAGGTGTGTTCCCCCAATGGGCAGAGGTCAGGGTGGAGGAGGTCCGGGGTTACCTGCTGGATGGATGACAGAATGATCTCCTCATGGAGAGGATGCTTCCGGGGACGGCCCAGCCCCCGGCCTCCTCCCAGACTCTGCTTTTCTGACGATGGGGTCCGTATCGCCCAGTCGGCTGGGGTTTAAAGAGCACGGATGAATATCGGTATTCCTGATGAACAGCCTAAAACTCATCCTAGGTTCAATTAGTTTACCAAATATATATATATTTTTCGAGTGACACATGAAACCACTCAAAGACAGTTTTTAGAGCTCTAGAGATTCATTCGTAGCCGAGCAGTAAGATGATAAGAACAATAAAGGAAGGCGTTTGAGGAAGATTATGATCTTCAATGAGGCCAGAAGAGAAAATTAGATCCTGGGATAATCAGTGTTATCAACGGGAGTTAAACTAGGTTTACCCACCGCCGCAGCGTGGGGCGGCCCTCCGGTTCCAAAATATTAAAATGTCACAGTTTCTTATCGCCGGGTCTCACGCGGCACGTGTGCTCTTGTGTGTTTTAACTACGCTCCTAACGGGGACCCACGTTAGCATCCGTGGGTGAGCATCCGTGGGAGAAACGGGTGTTTGCGTTCTGTAAAGAGTGTGTCCCCTTCTAGTAAAAAGTGTGATTTTTACTAGATCTACAGTTAGACCACAGGGCGCAGTCTGTCGGACCAGAGTCACGTTCCTTCGGTTACACCGTGGGGCTCGGCTCCAGCCTGGCGTTGGCTGCCGCGCCTGGGCTAAGGGAGGAGGTGCCTGTGCGCGGCCCAATGCCGGGAACAGTTGTTCCATGTTTATCTGTGGGCTGCGGCTAAGCACAGATAATTGTATTCCCCAAAGGTTTTTTTTTTCCCTCAAATTTTGATAAAGTCGAAATAGAAATTAAGCTGGGATTTTTGTAGCTGATGGCATTTTATAGCAGTTTTTGTAAACACAAATGTTATGATATTTTAAAAATGAAGAAAATTGGCCTTTGTCCCAGAAAGTCAATGCTGGAAGAAATCAGCAGATCTGTTGAATCATACATATGTAAACTGACAACAGTCCCCTTCTCTCCCTTCCCTCCCCTCTATCTCCTTCACACACACACACACACACACACACACACACACACACGCACACACTCATCTGTGTGGAATGCTGAGGTATGAAGAAGATACCCGCCCCTTTGTGAAATCCCTGAAATTTAATTTAACAGACTTTCTTAAGTTGGAGCAAAGCAGATTCCAACACTGATAACTGTAAAGTGGAGATATCTTCACTGAGGGTCACCAGGACCCACTCTTGCTGGTTTCTTTTCTCAGTATGCAGAGGAGTTTGTGCATGTGCACGTGTGTGTGTGTGTGTGTGTGTGATCCTGCTTTTTGTATTTTTAGTAATTCCCAGGCTGATGTGTCTGAATCTTGATACTCCGATCATGTAGTCCTCAGCACTGTGAGAATTTGGACTGTTAGAATTATTGAAATGACTCAGATAGAACCTGAAATGGTAGTAAAACCTTTTAGGCTGAATTGTCTATTTATAACAATTAAGAAGATCATATTCATTCATTCATTCATTTATTCATTCATTCATCACTCAACAAAGGATCACGGAGCTTGCTCTCTGTATGCTAGGCTGCGTACTAGGGCTGATGAGGGAAGCACATGGTCCTGCTTTCTGGGAAGTCACCACTTCTTGAGGGGCAAACCAAGAAGTCACTTTGCACAAGTCCTGGGAAGGAGTGCTGGGAGCAGGGAGGCCACAGGAAGGAGAGTGGTCTATAATCTGCCACAGAAGGCTTCCTGGATGAAGTGACGTTTGAGCTAAATGTTGACATTAGACCAAGAAAGGATGAGCCACACTCCTGGCCAAGGAGCCAAATTCACAGCTGCTCAAGGGTCGTAGGGTGAGGGTTGTGCCCAGAAAACAAGCCAGGACAACTGAACGCAGGTTACTCGAGGGAACTCCTTGCAAGGGGCCCCACGAGTGCGCAGGTCGACCATGTGTGGCCTTGTGGGATGCCAATGGAAGGAGTCAAAGGGAAACAGCCAGGACTCAATGAACCCATGTGTAGGAGACATTGGGGGGTATTTCGTCATTCTGGCTCCCCAATGTTGCCGCCCCACACAGTGGAGTGACCAGTGGACTATCATAGAGTAACACCTCACAGCTGTTGTAACAGTAACAACCAGTCGACCGTTGTGGAGTAACAATTCACAACTGTTGTTACCAGTAATGATGGTTAAAACTATTTTGAAAGGTGGGAATGTCTCTATTGTTTACCCTTTACTGATAATAAATGTGTCCATTTTCACAGGGAGGCAGAGGGACGGACTTTGTGAAAGCAGTCCAATCCGAATGAAACTTTGGTTTCTAATGCTGGCTAGGTTATAGAGCACTGTGGAACCATCGAGAGACCCTGGGGCAAACAGAATCCCAGAGGCCCAGTGGTCCCTCTGCCTCCCACCGGGGTCTTTGTGAGCCATTTCCTTGTGCCTTCCATTCCGCTGATGGCTGTAACGGGCATTACACAGGGCGGGGGCAGGGGGCGGGGACAATGCTCATGTGGAGTCTCAGGGAAATGTTCGAATATTTGTTTCTGAGTTTCCATGCTCCACTGATGAATGAAATAGTAAATACTTAAAGTCTGAAACTCTATTTCTCCTTCAGAGACCCACGCCCAGCCTATCTGGTCGACGTGGCATAGCGGCTCCCTGAGTCATTAATCACTCTTTGTTTGGGCCGGGTTTTATTGTTCGGAATTGTCCGACTCCTGCTCTGGGTGGCAGAGCACCCACGAACGGGGTTCTTTGTCAACATGCTTGTCCTGTGTGCACACCTGGGGGCTGCGGGGCTGGCGAGCCAGGCCTGATTCGGAAGTCGTGGGTAGCTTCTAACATGGACAAGGTAAAATGGTAAACATCCCGGCTCTGATTGTGTGTGGCTTGTCAAAGGAATGCCCAGTGGGAATTTTCCAGGTGTCGCCTTTCAAGAGCGATCACCTCTTAAAACATCTATCCTAATGAATTTAAAGGCACCTATCGAACAGCTAACGTTTTCTTGGTGATCAACGATTTGGGGGTTTTCTTTATGTGCTGGACAGATCATTATGATTATGAGATGAGCAGCAAAGATAAAAGAATTACCAGAAGCACTTGCTTTTTTTTTTTTGTAATTTAATTCACAAGTTGGAATAACATAGTTAAACTTGGGTCCTAGGAAGCACCTCAAAAAACAATCCATCATTGGGAAATATTTAGGAACATCACTGGAGCCCTCTGATCACGCATGGCTGCGTGGCCATGCTGATGTGATTTAGGAATCAAAAATAATAACTCTCACCCCCAAATCATATAATGTAACGTAGCTCCTGTCAAGGCATGATTTGTAGGTAGCATCCTGCATGTGGGTCTATGTATCGGCAGTTCTTTACAAGATGCCTGCGTGTTCATTTTGCTTACCGGTATGCAAGATACTAAAAAGGGTTTTATTGGGATGACATCCTCCAGATTTACAATATTACATGCGAGTGTATACATTTGCTAGCAACCACGACAACAACAACAAAAAAGGCTGTGTGCCGTATCCGCACAGGTGACAAATCTGCCAGGACATGACTCGTTGACACGCCTTTTTATTACCGCAGCTGCCTTGTTTTTTTTCTACTCAAAATAAAAGGAAATCACAGGGCCCTTAAAATAATAGTTGGCAGCAGGTAGTTACTGGGAAATGCATGTCCCCGACGCTCCACTTTGTAGCATCCATCCGGATGGCAGATGAGAGAGGCTGGGATCTGCAGGTCGGTGACAAATGGGCGGGTAATAGCATTCAGCTCGCCTAACTGTAAAAGTGAATTCGCCAGCCCTCTCTGTGTGATTGTCGACCTGACATGTCGGATGAGAGGGGCCCCAGGATTACCTGCCGAAACAACAGCACAAATAAACGCCAGACAACCCGGGGCTGTTTGATGTCGCATTGCACACAGCGCTCCCGTCACCTGTTCAAACGGAGCCCATCAGTGTGTGGCAGCCCCCCGTGGGTGGGTGGGAGGGAGGGGGGGGCTGGAATCAAGTGCTCCGTGCCTGGGTGCCTGGCTGGATCCAGGCTGTGGTTTTCCCCGGGCGAGGTGGGTGCCCGCGGGGTTCCTTGGTGGGGACAGTGGCCATCTTTAGCATCCATTGGCTTTCTCCTAAAAGTTGTCTGAGGGTCTACGGTGACAGGGGTCTGGACTGCAGATCCCACCGCTAGAATCACCTTCTTGGCGCCGCTGCGTGACGGAAACCTGAGGCAGCCTGCCGGAGCCCGCGAGGGCCAGTGCGTGTGTCTGGGGGTCTGGGTCCTTCTTTCCACGTCCCCTTGCCACTCACACAGGGTCAGCGCTGCCTGGAGAGGGGGATGGCGGCACGCAGCAGCCGAGTCTGCCTGGAAGGGTTAGAAACCGAGGCAGGGCAATGACGCTCTGGACAGTGCTGACCTTGATGAGGCTCATCCCAGGACTCACTGCTGGCTCTCCGGCGTGGGGGCTTCTCTGGGTCAATAGGCAACTCAGAAAGGATTTTAAAAACTACTTCTCAGAATAATTCTTGGTCCTTCTTAAAATAATAAAAATCCATTGTCATTTAAAAATTTATTTTTTTTTTGAAAATTTTGTGCCAAGCCGTGGTTTTTACCACCCGACCTCAGAATGGGTAAGCTAAAATTTCATTTTCTGTTCTGTTGGGGTTTTTTTGCACAAATTCACAGGTGTGAAAGTCCTTTCCAAGGAAGGAAAAACTTGTTACCGCAGCCACTCCCAGAAAATGGTGCTTTCTGGGACCCAGTGGGTCCTCTGGCCTGTGGTTTGGGCCACAGCTTGGCCTGTGGTGGTTGGATGGCCTGCTCTCAGCTCTGCAGATGTGGCCTGAGCCACCACCCACACCCTGCACACCCGCACCTACCTACAAACCCACGTCTGAAATATCTTAAACAAAGTGACTTGCCTAATGTTTAGTGCAAGGATTGAACGCCAGGCCCAACTCACTGACCAGCGGCACCCGGGGAAAGCCGGATGGAAACCAGCTTTGGCTCATGAGCCCTCAGTTTTATAAAAACAACCCGATTAAAAAAAAAAAAACGCCGCACATTTAAAATCCATATTCTTTATGTTTAGCCTGCGATCCAACGACCTCCCGATAAAAGGCTTTTAAACGATTCCAGAGAAGGCTGCGTTGATCTCAGCTCCTTGAAAAGTGCAGCCGGCAGCTGTGATTTCCAGATCACCGACGTGCCCGCTTTTCTGATTTAGAAAAGAGAAAAAACAAATAAATAAAAAGGTGCAATCCCAGCTTACGTGTGAACGCCGAGCATCTGTAAACATTTACCAATTTTCTCGGCACCCGTCACGGTATGTCACATTGTTTCTAGCCGAGCGGGTCCTTCAGCGTCTCAGCGTCATCCCTCTTTAGAGAACAGACTGTTGGAAGGGCACTGGGTCTCCTCTTTGCAAGGAGGGTGAGAAACGCTCATTTTTTTTCCCCCTGTTGCCAATACCGATGATTAAATCACCCTCATTTGCATGGTGCCGGCTAATCGTGGGGTGATTTATTTACCTGCTATGTTTACATGACGTAGACAGCGACGATTAGGTTCATTTTAACTGTAGTTATTAGGAATAGAGTCGGCAGTAATATGTGTCAGAAGCAAATAAACATATTAGCAGGAAATGTTTAAATGATCCGGGTAGCCCTACCGGCACCAGCCTAGCAGGTGGTGATACCCTGTTTTTAAATTACATTTCAGCGCGGGAACATAATAAATCCTCCCACGTTGTACATTTTGCTGGTAGCGACTTATCCTCGACATTATTCAGTTTGACCTCATTCCTGCTAATCACCATCCCAGTTTTAATAGCTGCCACCGTGAGTGAAACAGTTAATGCAGTATTTCTTGCCGAAGGAGTGCCTGTCAGGCTATTGATGACAAATTAAAATTAATAAAAGAAGATCTGTTTGAACGGGAGGCGCTGGCACAGCACGGCGCCCACATGACGGCGTGGCTCCCGGGGCTCCGTGAAGGATGTTGCAGGGGTGCGTGCATTGTCTGGGAAGGTGCGCGCGCGGGGGAGCCCCGCCGGCCCTCCGCCTCCGCCCGGAAGACTTCCTGAAACGGCCCCGGCTTCCTTGAGCCTCATAACATGTAATTTATCCCTCGGAGAGTTATTTCCTGTCCTGTGCACCTTCGCTCTGCGCTGCAATAATCGCATTTCCAAGCGTCCTACAGTTTTATTTACCTCGGGAAGAACTTTTACAAGAACCATCACATAGCACGTCGGGAGTGCGGGAAGGTGCAGCCCATGCGGCAGGGTCAGGCCAGCGTCTTTGCCCCTCTGCTTGTTTCGGGGGGGAGGGGGAGGGGGCCAGGACACTCGGTTAAGGAGCCCAAGGCCCCACTGCATGTTCCAAGAGCGCTTAGCACCACGAGGTCATTCTTCTCTTTCTTACAGAAAATGAGGTCTAATCACAGGCATTTATCTCCTCAGCGGTTCCAAAGTGAGGAAGCAGAAGTCTCCAGATTAGACTAAATGTACTAAATGAATACACTCTCGTGGCTTATGCATGTTTCATGTCTACTTATAAATAGCATGTTCATCAAGAGGGACGCAAGGATTCCCCTACCCCGGGCCAGGGGCGGGGGGGGGGGCGGTGAAGGGGACCCAGGGGATAGCCGCCCATGGTCTGGGACCCCAGTGCAGGCCGTTGATGCCTGCAGGCACATGAAACAGCAAGGAGGTGCCCCCGCAGCCCACAGTGATGGTGGCTGCCATCCTAGAATCAGCAGACGTCATTTTGACTGTTCCCAGAAGACACAGCAGAAAGTGAGTTCCCCTCCCACAAAAGGCGGGGTGTGCCCGGGGTCATGGGTACATCCGCTCCGTGAGCACTGGGCCGCTAGCTGCCCCGGAGCGGGAAAGCCAGACAAGATCCACTCCCGTCTCTAGGGGAACCCCAGGACCCGGTGACAAGATGAGGCATCTCAGGGCAGGGGACCCGGTCAGGAGCCCACGCGGACCAGGTCCCACTGGTGCCGATGGCTGTGACCCGAGGTCCGTCTCTGCCCCAGGGAACCCTGAATTTCTCATGCAGGCCCTGTCTCTGCGTTGCCAGCTCCAGGTTCTGTGGAAAGAAAGGATAGCGGGGAGGGGTCCTTCCTTGGGGCGTGGGGCCCCGGGATGAATATCTGTGCATTGGAGGCCCCTGAGTGGGAGCTACTGTCCCTGGAGCCCCTGTTCCCTCCCCGCCTGCCCTGCTGCCCACATAGAGCTGCCTGGCCCAGTCTCCAGAACCACCGCTCAGACGTACAGGTTTCTGGTCTCTACTCACCACAACAATTTTGCGTGGCAGTCATCTGAGACACAACCATTCGTTAAAGGAGTTGGGCTTGTCCCGATAGGACTTGTTTTCCTCCCCTCCCCTCCCCTCCCCTCCCCTCCCCTCCCCTCCCCTCCCCTCCCCCTCCCCATCCCCCTCCTCTCCCCTCCCCTCCCCTCCCCTCCCCCTCCTCCCTCCCCGTCCCCCTCCTCCCCTCTCCTCTCCCCTTCCTCCTCTCCCCTCCCCTTCCCTTCCCTCTGTACTGGGGGCGCACCTTGCCTCTGGATGACTCCCGCTATTGAGTCTAATTCAGCAATGCATTTTAGACTAGCACGACCTCAGAAAGGAGAAAAAGAATGATACTCAGACATTTAAGTCACAGTTTCATCAGTTCCTAAAGTCTTCGTCTCAACGTCTTGTACACGGGCTTTATTAGAAACTGACACGGCACATTCTCACCTAAGGCAAAGCTAGAAACCGCCTTCGATTTTTAGCCCAAATGTTCAACAACGTGGCAGGATGGTGCAGGCTCGGCGGTTGTGCGTTCCGTCTGTTGCATAAAAGGGCCTCCATTTAACAGGTGTGTGAGGTGATGGTGAACATTCATCTCCGTCCTGAAGTGTGGAATTGTTTTAAGATAGGATGAGGCGGGTTGACGCCTTGAATAATTGAGAGCAGTCCTTTGCAATTCATAGGGTTGACATATACTGGTCAAATTGCTCTGTCTCTGGGTTGTAAAATAAAAATACAGAAAATGAGGAATTAATTCAATTAAACATTTTCCCACCCACGTTTTACCTTTCCTCACCGCTCTGGGGAATAATTTATGAAACGTATATCACCAGAAGACTTATTTTTTGCCATTATTTTTTAACTTAATGAGTATACCTTGCACATCAGAGAGAAAGAACAAAGGTTAAATTTTACATTAACAGCACATTGCAACATGGTATGCAAATGTCTATATGCAAATACAAAGCCCCCTGGAAGATAAATGTGTTATATTTTTAACCAGTTAACTATGACTGTGAAGTATTGGGCGAGATATTCAATGGTTTCATTTTTATATCTTTCTTGTAAATAATGCATAAAGTATGTAGATGGTGTCAAAATATGATTAAGCTATTAGCTTTATAGTTTTCATAGTTAAGAATGTGTTCAGCATGGAGCCCTAATAACTCATTTCTAAAGGCAGAGACCATTATGAAATATTTCTTGTTCAAGTGAATGTTATCATGTGACATAATGATTTTGCTTAAAACGAAGTTAAATGAGGAGTAAAATTAAACAATATTGCATGAATTGTGTTTGACTAATTTTGTGTCACATTATATTAGCCGAGCTTTCAGAATACGTGCTAATGACAAATAGGGTAAGCCCCCGACATACTTTATATGTCTGTACAACCACCCTTAAGTCATTAGCTTGTTAAAGGTTCATTTTGTTTGCAGTTGGTGTAGCCAGTGGCTTTTCCTGATTATTTTCGCCCGTAAAAGCAGACACACTTCGGAAATAAATTTCACATACATTGTGGGGACTTCATTTCAGTAACAAGGGCATGGTTTCTTATGAGAAAAAGCAAATCATTTGAATCCTTGAGACACTGAGGGAGATGTGGGCTCTTTCTAAATTAGATGCCGTAACGACTTCCTAAACTACGAGGAAGAGGCTCGTGAGATCGCTCCTGTCGCGTGGCCATGGACCTCTCTAAATGGAACATGATGGACCACCCACGACCACTAACTTGGTGACCTGTTGCCACCAAAGACCACATCCCCTTCTTGGAGACATTGCTAGGCTGATGCTGGGGCTGTGAAGTTTGGGGTGTCTCGAGTTTGCTCCTGGTGGGTTGTCCATGCTAGGCCCGCAGGCTGGCTGGCTCTGGCCTTCCTGGGGAACCCTCCACGTTGTGGAGGCATTGATGCCAATGTTTGCAGTGCGTGAGAGCTTCCTGAGGAACAGGGGCTCCTGAGCTGAGCAGCAGGGTCCTCTAGGTGTGTTTCCTACCAGGAGTGTGGGTGCCTCGTGCAGGTGCCTGGGAGGGGGCATCTGTGGTAGGGGGGACAGACAGGTCAGGCATCGAATGCTCTAGGACCTGAGAGACAGCAGCAGAATCCAGTGAGCTGGATTCCACATGACCACTGCATTCCATCTAAATAGTTCCAGAGCTGTGGGGAAAGAGCTCTATGCATATACATAGAGACATCTGGAGTTAAGTGCAGGAAGCTCTATTGGATGCTAAAGGCAATGGTACCACCCTTGGATGCTGGGGTTAGAACGTGGAGGAAGGGGTGACCGGACCCAGGCCGTCCTGGTGGTGGGAGGACACTTCCTTGGGCACATGTCCCTTGCGACCTTCAGCATCAAGGAAACAGAAGTGGGCAGAGGACCTGGTCCAGGAACCGCAGAGTATCTGAAGTGGAGAAAGACCCAGACGGGGTTTTATTACAATGACGACTGAATACATTTACATCAGTCGTCGGTACACATGACCAGGATTTGGTGTTGGACATCAAGCCCAAACCCAACAATATGAGTTGTTTTGAAGAGTCTGTGTGTGCAATGGCTTCTGGTTCTGTGGCCTGGGGGTACAAGCAGACCCCCATGCTCACTCCTGGTTGGAGCTTTGCTCCAAGATGTCTCACCTCTCTGTGCTTTGACCTTGCAGGCCACCTGGCCCCAGATGGACTTCCGGCTGCCGGAACTGTGAGGGGACACGTGTCTGTTGTTTGAAGCCCCCGACGGTGGCGGCTCTTTGTCGTGGCAGCCGCAGGAAGCAGATGCATCTCCCGAGAGGCATAAGGGATCTCGTGCCACGGCCGTACCAGTCCTTGAAGCTGAGCACAGATGAGGCCTGGTTTCATTGATATGGTTTGGAAATTCAACCTTATGATTCACACAGAGCCAAACTGCCACTTGGCCATTTGTGCAAAGCCTAGCGTATTTGTCTTGGGTATCACCGCCTTGGGGGGCACAGGGGTGGGGGGAGAGCTGTGATCAGGCCTCGAATGAGAGAGGAGCATGAGAACTTGCAGAGGATGCAGATGAGGGTTCTCAGGGAAAGGGAACCCCGGCGGGGGTCAGGCGATGTCCGCTCTCCTGGGAGCTGCTGTCCTGGATGCTGGAAGTCCATCGGAGAGGCCCAGATACAAATCAATGCCCACAAAGGGTAATGACGTGTCTTCTGTTATTTTCTGCACGGTGTCCTCCAAAGAAGATGGCCCCTTTGGGGCGGCTGATGCTGGTCCCACACACTGTTGTACCCCCAGGACCTTTCCCTTGGGGACCATCACAGTGACCGCTAGGAAAGCAGAGGAGTGATCGGCGAGCACCGGGGGTGAGGGGGCTCTGATCTGCTTCCAAAGGACACATGATTGAAGGCGTCCTTGTAAGAGGCCTTTGTTTAAAAAATAAGCAAACATTAAACATGTTTTAAAGTCATACTTGTTTCTTACAAAAAAAACTTGCAGGATGCATAGATAGGCACAGAAACATCAAATCTGTAACCCTGCCACCTGGAGGAAGCACATGCCCTCCCCATCGGTGTCCCTCTCGTCTGGGTCCTCCCTGACCACTGCTCAGGACACCTCGCCTCTTCTGACCACCTGAAGAGGGTACCTTGTTTCCCCTTCTCCCTAATAGAACATAAGAGAATTGGATAGAAGCTTGCTTGCTTTTTAAAATCTATTGGCTTACTTATTTTTTTCTATAGCTAAAACCTAGAAAAACGCTCAGACCCGTATTTCTCAACACGTGGTCTGGTCCAGGGGGTGGGGCACTCCTGGGGTCTCCAGGACCCTTCCAGTGGCCCAGGAGGTCAGCTCTATTTTTTTTTAAACTAGTTTCAAAAGAACTGAGATGTGGTTTGCCTCTTTCCCGTCCTGTCTCTCGTGGGGAGACAGCGGGATGTCCCAGGGTCTTCGTGACATGCGCTATCACAACAAATTGAATACAGGAGCCAGTGTGGGAGCCCAGCTGTCTTCTGTTAGACTGGACTTGTGGAGATTTGCAAAAATGGAAAACAATACCCCTCTCCCTGTATTTTCTTTGTAGTATTAACATGTTGTGGATTTATTATTTCTTTAAGAAAGGAATTAATGCATAAATATTTCTAAAATGATCAATTTTAGTTTTAATATGGTAAATATCAGTGGATAGAACCCATATGTGGCTCTGAATAACTTTTTCAGAGTAGAAAGGGGCCCTGAGATCAAACAGTTTGAAAGCTGCTGGCCTCCTTCACAGTTCACATGCAGAAATATTTGTGAACAGAAATAAAATAAAAAGGAACGAACGACTCTGTTGAAGCTCCTGATGCCATTTCCAGTTCCCTTAGATGTCTTTAAAAAATTCTATCATTTTGTGTGTTTTTTTTTAAATGAAACATGCACACCAAGCCAATTCCTACAGTATTAAAAGTTGTAAACCGTACTCCCCGTGTATAAGACGCACCCTTTCCCGAAAAAATTTGGGGTCGAAAAACTGGGCGCGTCTTGGACAGGGGTTGTGGATTATTTTTACTTGCATTTCTCACTTTTTCCGTGCTTATCGTCTTCTTTCAAATGTCGGGCCCCATCATTCCGGCACGTGGAATCCATACATGGGAGCGTCTTATTCATGGGGAAATACGGTAATTGCCATTTTGCATAGCCGTGTAATAGTCCGTATCCTCTGGCGGCTCTTCATCATGGAGACGCACCAGGAAGTGCCTGCAGAGCCTTAGACACTATAGACAGTCCCGGGTAGGGTCTGGTCATTTTTAGGTTCTTGACAAGCACTGCCAAATTGCTTCCCGAACCTTGTACCACTTCACACTCTCTTCCATGGCAGAGAAGACCCCCAAACTCATGCTCAATGTCAGGAGTGTCTTCATGAGAGAAATCGCCCACCACCCTTGTCTTGTGGGCACTGACATGACTGCCTGTGGATGGAGCTCCTTCCACATGGGCACCGAGCGGCCATCTCTCCTTCTGTGTGGACCATCTGGTCGTGCATTGGAGGCCCGCTTTTGCCTCTCCTGGCTTTATTTTCTCTTCCAAAACTTGGCTACCCACATAATTATCCCCAGTGCTCAGTCACCAAGGGTTCTTGCCCCGTAGCCTTTCTGTTTCCCCCCTGGGGGCAGCGCTTTGTGACCCAGGCCCCGCGGGCGGGTTTAGAAACCAACGCCTGAATCCCTACATGGTGCCCCGTCCACCCATCTCGACTCATGTTGTCGAGAGGCCTTGCAGGTTCTAGTCTGTGTGGACCTGACCCCACAGACAGTGGGCCTGAGGTGGTGGAGGAGACACAGGCAGCCAAGAAGCACGGGAAAACCCCCTGCCCCCGCCCCATGAGAAAAGGCAGACTGAATAAAAACGCAATGCGCACGTCTGCCAGTGCTGAGGGAAGATGAGAGAGGTGACAGAGTGGGGTGCTCACGGAGGTGAGGAGGGGCCACTGCACCCAGAAGAGGGTGCCGGTACCACATGGCGCTGCTCCGAGGAGCAGGCGGGGGAGTCGGTCAGGAGTCCCCCCTGCCACGTGGGCATCGGGACCCACTGCTTGGCCTCCTCCGCTGTCCTGTGGGAATTCTAAGGGACACATTCAAGCTCTGTGTGCCAAGATGCTGCACCTGGTGTGATTCCTTGTAGAGAACATTGTCCCACACGGGGTATGATGAGAGAGACCCTGTGGCCCCCGTGAGACAGACGGTGACACTGGCATTCAACTTACTGCTTTTCTTGATAATTCATACTAACATGAGAAAGACTTCAGTGTATATTTACAATAAACCCGGCTTCGAACATGTATGTTATTTTCCAAATTATATAAACCATGTATCGCTAGAGATAGAAGATAGATACATACAAAAAAAGACATCAAAATATTAATAGTGGCAACTTATGTTGAGTTTTAGGATATAATTATATATGATATATATGATGATAATATGTAACTACATAATATTACTTTACATGTAGTATATACTATATAATATGTATATAATGTATATCATTTTTTCAAATTTTTACAATGAGTACTTTTCTGAAGTCAACACAACGTAAAAACAGTGTGGGGTTCTGGGTTTTGTGAAAAGGTTCCTGTGAGATGTGTCATCTAAGTTGGGGTCTAGTATTTAGCCCAGGAGCCGGACTTGTCGTGGACAGGCCGGGGGGAGTGGAGGGCTGGGTGTTGGGGTGGGGAGGAGGGGATTCCCGGAAGAGAGTCCAGCGCATGAAGACTCTCAGAGGGTGTGCAGGGGGGCCCTGTGGGGCTCGGGAGGGCTGCTCCTTCGAGGGGATGAAAGGGTGACCTAGAGCTGACACAGACACCATATAGAGCTGGAATTGTCCTACTGCAGCCATGGGCCAAATCCAGCCAGCCACCTGCTTGTGTCAACCAATAGGTACTGGACACAGCGTGCCGGCCGGCTGAGACCCCCTGACGGCAGAGTGGGGTTGTGGCTGAAGCCGCACGGCCCGTAGAATCCGACACATTTGGGCCCCACTGTGCCGGCTGAGGAGGGCCGCCTGCTGCTCAGTGAGGGTAACCGCCCCGCACTCTGGGTGTGGACTGGGGCGTACCCTCACCACCCCAGCCTCTGGGGATTCCACCAGCCTGAGTGACAGCTGGGGAATGAGAGAAGGGGAACCCTCCAGGAAGTTTGGGATGACTTCTGAAACCTATGGACCTGTGCTGTCCCCCTGGGCTTCCTGCTGCCATGGACATGTCCTGGACTGGCATGGTGGGGTCCCGCAGCCCGGCCACATGTGGTGGCTGAACACGTGACATGCGGCGGGTGCACTTGAGGAACCAAATTTGCCTATTGACTTAATTTTAGTTAATTAAAATTGAGATGGGGAGGGCCGTGTGGGACCTGTGGCTCTCCTCCCGTATCGGACGGGGCACATGGACATCCTGGTGGGAGGGTGAGAACTGTTTCCCTAAGAATAGACGATGTTGACTTCCAGTAATTACTCCTGAACACACTTCCCGTCCAGGGGCTAAGGATGTATTCATAAGCCCGGCACTCAGATATGTTGGTACATCAAAGCAATTATGTCATTCTATTTGACTAAGAGTCCATTTAGACAAACTCTCGGAGTGTGAAGGGATTTGCGAGGAGAGGGTGCAGCATATTAAACAGAGAAGTTTTACCTTCCTCCTTCCTTGTGTAAACCTGAGGACTTATCATCTTATCCGAGCGTGGTCAGTGTTTTCTGTGAGTCTTCGTTCACGCTGAGAAGGAAGCCTGCGTGCACGGTGCCCTGGGTCCCTGCCCTGGCCTCATGGCCTTGTGGATCCCTAGGTGACCTTGTGAGGAGGCCGCAGTCACTGCCGTTTTCTCAGAGCCGGCCTGGCCCTGAGCTGAGTGTGCAGACCCCTCTGTCTCCAGGGTGCGGGACAAGGAGGGAACCATTCTATGCTCCTGAATCCAACGCCATCCTGGAAAGCAGCGTCTCCTGCGGGTCCATCAGCACCACGACGGCCAGTTCTAGGGTGAAGGTGCAGCAGGGAGGGGCTGCCCCAGCACAGGCTGTGCCACTTGCTCTGGACGGGTGCGGAGAGCCAGGGCCCCCCGCTGGACAGCAGGGAGTGTGCCGGTGCCGCTAGGGAGGCCAGGCCATGGGGTGCCCAGCTCCTCTCTGCCCCGTCCAGGGAGAGCCGCACAGACGCCCGTCCACGCGGGTTCCCTGCCTACATGTGACAGCAAGCCCGGTCCACTTAGAGGACGACCCTACACAGTTAATTGAGTTTTTCTTCTCCTCCCTCTTTATTAACTCGTTCTAAGCAAATTCCATACGGCTAACATCGTTAGCGTGTGACCCGAGGCCGGGCTGCCCGGAGCACTTCCTCCCCTTCGCAGAACACGGTTGCTGTGTTAAGTCAGAGCTGGGCCGGCGGTGGAGGGGACCTGCCAGCCTGCTTGCCATACGGCTGTGCCCAGCTGATTTCAATGCCTTTGCAGGTTACCCGGGCCAAGTCTGAGCTGACTTTTCGGATGGCGGGACCATTTTCCAGAAGCACTGGCGTTAAACTGATAGTGGGTAGCGCGGCACAAAACCTTGGGATGTCTTTGTTGGCCTTAGCGGAACGCCAATGGCCTTGGGGGGGCTGGATTCAGCCTCCGAGGGGGGCCCACGTTTCCGGATGGGTCTCCCAGGCTGCACAGCAGGGGGCTGCGGTCTGTGCTCTCCTTCACTGTCTGTTGTGGGCATGAACCTAAGATAAATGAATGAAAACCCACTTCATATTATTAAGTGATATCCTCAGTCTGTCCCATCGCCCCTGGGGTGCCCCCATCACATCCGTTTATGGCCCCACGGCTGGGCGCCGTGGTTCCAGACCGGCTGTCCCCACACGCGAGACATAATGGCGCCATCTCCCCGTGCCCTGTCTGTGACGCCCCCACTCGGGATGGACAATGTGGTTCTCAGGAATACATTACTGCCTGTGGTGCTCCACCAGAATTGTGATAGGGACGGGGATTTTTCTTCAGTGTGGCTTTAATGCTTCAAAGAACCTCCCCGTCGTCAGTGGCCTGGCAGCAGCGTCACCCTCGGGGATGCAGTGACATGATGATTGAACGGCTAAGCCAGCGTGAACAAGAAGCAGAAGGCATTCAGAGGAGCTGTCACACACAAGTGTCCCAACGTGAGGTCTTCCCTGGAAGAAAAACCTGCCGAGCGTCCTCAAGTCAGAAACGCCTCCAGGTGACGGGGCCGGGCTGTGGGAGGGCTGTCAGGCCCTGGGAAGGAGCTTGTGCCCACAAGGAGTGGCCAGCTGGCATTCTGAGGACGTGGTCTGCAAACCCACAGCTCCTCACACCCCAGTAGCTGCACCACCAACCATCCCAGCACCTCTCAGCAACGTCTGTGTAAGGTGCACGCTACCTGCCCACAGCATTCGAGGCTGTCTGTCCCGGGACCCTGTCCACTCTTCCTCTTGGCCAAACCCAGGCATGATGGCCCAGACCCAGCAGGAGTGAGGTCCAGTGACAGATATTCTGCATCGTGGCTGAAAAAAATCAGTGCAAAGCCGATGTTCACACTGGATCCCTCTCTCTGGCTTCGGTCCACTCCCCTCAAATAACAGTGACTTCCTGGCACGGCCCTGCCTTGTGCATCCTCACGGCAACCGTGTGAAGCGCCCACTCATGTTTTAGGCTTTTGTTTTTCAGGGAAACTTTAGGTTGGCAGCGACCTGAGTGGAAAGTTCAGAGAGAGCCCCCACCCCGTCTGTCTCTTCCCGGCAGTTTCTCCGATCATTCACGTCTTGCGTGGGTGTGGCACATGTGTTAGAACTGACCAGCCAGGACCTATACATTCTCATTAACCGTCGTCCACCCCTTACTTTAGGGTTCCACGTTTGCGCTGCACGTCCGACAGGTTTCGACAAATGCGTAATGTCATGTGTCCGCCGTGACACTGTCATGCGGGAGAGTTTCACTGCCTTAAAGATGCTCCGTGCTCTGCTGATCCATGTCCCTGCTGCCAACCCCTGGCAATCCCTGATTTTATTTTTTTTTCTTAACTGTCTCTGCAGTGTTCTGTTTCCAGAATGTCACATCACTGGAATCAGACAGCGTGCAGACTTTGCAACTAGCGTCCACACAGCACGCACTGAAGGCTCCGCCGTGCCCTCTTGCAGCTCGATCGGAATAATGTCCCATCGTCTGGATGTCCCACAGTCCGTTTGTCTGAAGGAGCCAGGTTAATTTGAGTTGTACAGATGAGACCGAGTTGTACTGATGTTTGCTTTGGGTCTCACTGTTGTGGGGAAATACCAGTGGCCTTTAAACCCAAACCCAGGGGTTTTTGCCTCCATATCTTCCATCACACTGAGCTCCATCTCGGACCAGAGAAATCTCAGTCATTGTTTGTCATTTATTTTCTGCATCAAGCTGATACGTGCCACTCAGTGTCCTTGACATGCCTTGTTACATTGCTGTTTCAAAAGGAGGTCAGGTGTCTGCAGGACTCAGGGCCGGGCACACCTGAGGCATGACCGTGGTGGTGGGGCAGATTTAGCCCGGGCAAGAGATGTTTCCTAAAAGGGCGACCAACCTATGTGCCAGCCCCAGATGACCAGCAGCAGTGACACAGTGTGATGACCACGCAGCGACAAGTCACCCCCGTCCCTGATGGCTCACGTCTGAGGTGTGGGGACAGAAGACCTCGCTGTGGGATGACACCTGGGAGGGACTGAGTCACCTGACACTCCGCCTCCCACTCTTCCCTGTCCCTTCTGAAAGCCTCTCAGCACCACGCTCCCCCCTCCTGTCTACCATCGGGATGTTGACGACCTCCTTTGGGAAGTCACTCAAATTAGGGGCTCAGGTTTCACCATTGAGGAACCTTCTAAGTACTTTAGCAGAAAGCCCTGATCACACTGATCTCCCAGCCTGGCATCCGCCCCCGCCCCCCTGCCCCCGCCACGCCCCCGGCCCGAGCCCCAGGGAGACGCCGCATGCCGGTTACTACGCTGTCTGTGGATGGTCGTCTCGCGGTGCGCGTCTCTACGCTTTGCTTAGCCACCCGGATTCACTGTTGAAGTTTCTCTCATAAATCAACTGCCGGGAGCATCTTAATCATCCCCCCCCTCCAGTTTGTCTATAGCTCTCTGCCCTCCGAGAAATAAATTACCCGCAATTACTTAAAGTTAGTAATTGAATTTATTTTAGTGGTAGAGAGAAAATTTATCCATTTTGCTGGTAATTTGTAGTCATTTTTTAGTAATTGATAGTAATTTTCTAGTAAATACTAATTAAATGTTTCACTAACTAAAAGAAGTACCAGAGTAATGTATTCACTAAGCATTAGTATTTCCAATTTATCTTTATACCGGCAAGTGATTTAGGTCGAGTTGATAGGATCTAGTGGAATTATTCTCATCCTCTGAAGCTTTCTTAAGGAAGCTACAGAAGCGGGGGGTGGGGGGGAGGTAAAGAGTGTACTCACCATGGCCTGCCCTTCTGTTACCGGTGGGGAAACTGAGGCAGGGGAGGACGAGGGTGCCCGTCTAGGACCAGCCGCACAGGTTGTGGAAGGATGCGGGCCCTGGGCCTTAGGCTTCCTGTAGGGGCTCTCACTTTTGTCTGCATCGGACGTCGGAGAGTAGGGGGCAGGTGGAATAAATAGGACCCGCAGTAAAGATTCCCAGCTTCCTGCAGGAAGCCGGGGTGGTGCAACCCCAGAAGCGTTCCTCCCGGCCCCCTGGTGCTCTCTCCCCACGGGGCAGCCATGACCACAGTGCCTCCGTGCCTGGGTGGGCAGGAGCAGCTTCCTGGGCCGTGCCAAAGACGGTGGGTGCTTCTTTTGAAAGGTGTCCTCACCTGAAATCTTGTAGACTGAGAACAACAGAAGTTTTTATTTTACCAAATGACTCCATGAATTCCCTAGGACAGTGGTCCCCAACCTTTTTTGGGCCACAGACCGGTTTAATGTCAGAAAATATTTTCACGAACTGGCCTTTAGGGTGGGACGGATAAATGTATCACGTGACCGAGACTAGCATCCAGAGTGAGTCTTAGATAGATATAACAGAGGGAATCTGGTCATTTTAAAAAAATAAAACATCATTCAGACTTGAACATAAATAGAACGGAAATAATGTAAGTTATTTATTCTTTCTCTGTGGACCGGTACCAAACGGTCCACGGCCCGGGGGTTGGGGACCACTGCCCTAGGATGTGGCCGGCTCTTGTGTTTTTACCCAGTAAGTTATTATTATTATTAATTATTTCCTTTTGAAATTTTTCTCTGGGGAGGTTGGATGTGCGAGGTGTTAACACGCCTATCGCCGGGCTTGAGAATCAGCCCCCCACACCTGGTCCACCGTTCCGGCCGGGGCCTCGCCACATGTTTGTTGAGAGAAAGAGAGAAATGGTGATTTTTTTTTCTTCCTCCCCAGGACATGCTCCTAGTTAGAAAGTAATATCCCTCTAGAATTAATTAATTAATGGGAGTTGATACAATTAACAAATACAGAGCGACAAATTCTACGGAGGCGCCCCCATCTAATGAGTGCTGTGACTTGGAGGCGCGGAGCCTCCAGCTTCTCTCCCCTGACCAGCAGAGTGAGGGCTGAGCGGTGCCGTCCCTCCAGGACCTGCCTCCAGCTTCTCTCCCCTGACCAGCAAAGCGAGGGCTGAGCGGTGCTGTCCCTCCAGGACCTGCCCCCCGGCTTCTCTCCCCTGACCAGCAAAGCGAGGGCTGAGCGGTGCCGTCCCTCCAGGACCTGCCTCCCGGCTTCTCTAAATGAAAACACACGACTGAAACATGTTCACACTTACAGTTTTGAGCAGGGGTCCCCAAACTTTTTACACAGGGGGCCAGTTCACTGTCCCTCAGACCATTGGAGGGCCGGACTATAAAAAAAAAACTATGAACAAATCCCTATGCACACTGCACATATTTTATTTTAAAGTAAAAAATCAAAATGGGAACAAATACAATATTTAAAATAAAGAACAAGTAAATTTAAATCAACAAACTGACCAGTATTTCAATGGGAACTATGGGCCTGCTTTTGGCTAATGAGATAGTCAATGTGCTCCTCTCACTGACCACCAATGAAAGAGGTGCCCCTTCCGGAAGTGCAGCAGGGGCCAGATAAATGGCCTCAGGGGGCCGCATGCGGCCCGTGGGCCGTAGTTTGGGGACCCCTGGTTTTGAGGAATATTATCAAGTTAAAAAAAGAAAAAAAGACACTGAAACCATCCCTTGTTCCCAAATGGGATGGATATATCAGTACATTTGTTTTTCAGACGTATTTTTCCTGTAGATTTTTGCTCTTGTTGTTGTATCCCAACAGAACAGGGTGCTATAGTTTCCCACAGACGATCAGTTTACAAAGGAGATAACGTGGTCTCGGCCAATGCAGTTTTCAATGATTACCTCAAAGCCCCTCAAATGGAAAAACTCGAATTTGCTTAGCCGTGTTTCCCTGTTTCTGGGACATGGATTACTTTAGATGTTGTTTACAGTTTTTCATGACTATAAATAACACTTCGGTGGACATCCTTTGAAAGCTTTTTATATATATATTGAGATCATTTTCTTTGGTTAGATTCCCAGAACAAAATTTGGAGGTCAGGGGACATGAATATTTTAAGGTGCACATGACTTATCGTTGAACTGCGTTGGGAAAACGCTGCCCTGCTCATAGTGGACCCAGGAACGTACGACATTTCCCAGTCCACCATGTTCCCTCTCTGCTTTGACTACTACCAGAACATTTTTCTACTGGTTAGATGGGTGAAGAATTATATCACATTTACTATCCAGGTTTTGATAAACCATGCACTTAAATAGTTTCCTTCATATTAAAATCTGTATTCTCTCTTTGTAGAATTGCTTATTTTCTGATTAATCTATTGGGATATAATTTATTTATTTTTACCTATTTATATATATAAGCTACTTATACAATGAAGATATTAACCCTTAATTACGTTTTCGCACATCCTTTTCCTAGTGGCATGGGTTTCCAAGTTGGCTTTCATGCTCTCCATAATTCTTAAGTGATGAGGGGACAAGGCCACCTTTCTAATTTCTCCCTTCCATTGAATGCCAAGTCTAGAAACACAGGTGCCAACAACGTGGGCACCTGCCCTGTGGAGTTGTCGAGTGGCTTAAATACCTGTGTAAGCTAGGCTTTTAAAAGTCTTTCTTTCCCAAGCAAGAAATCCTCGCATGAATTAAATATGACTCTCTGTCCTTCACAAAGAAGACATGTCCTGCACACTGCTTGTCCCCACTTCCCATCTGAGGAAGGCTGCTTTCTGATCACACACATGAAACAGGTGTCTCTTCAATTAAACATACATTTTCAATTAAAGCACAACCCCCTGGGTGGTGGACAGGCAGAACCCCACCGGCCAGGCAGGGCCGGCCTGGCAGCCTCTCAGAGGCCAGCGGCCGCTGCCTGTGGAGCCCAGGCTGGGCAGCGGGGGCCCCCCGCCCTGCTGAGACGCCCACCTTGCAGGGCAGCGCCAGCCCTTTGAAAACCGGGGGAGGGCTCTCTCCTCCTGACCTGGCGGCCCTGTAGTCGGTCAGCCCAGCAGGAGGCTCCGAGGCTGCTTGGAAGCAGCACTTTCTGGGGAGAGACCCAAGCCTGGGTGGTACTTGGGGGCACATTTCACGCCACTCGGGCCCAGCCAGGATCCTTCTCATTGTTTCCAGCAACAGAGAGCCAGAAAAATACCTGTTTATCTGTGTAAGATTTTTTTAAAAAGTCTTATGAACCTAAAAACATTTGCAATTGAGTCCAGTCACAGCCGCCTCCTCGGCCCCACCCCGGGGTCCTTCCTAAGGTAACCAGTGGGCAGTCTCTGTGTGGCCCCTGGATATCTATTCCTTCATGGGCAGCTAATCACACACGCAGGAAAAGCTATTGTGTGTGTGTGCGTGTGCATGTGCTCGGTGTGCCTGCAGGGCACGCTTGTTTGCATGTGCACACATGGCACGTATGTTTGTGTGCATGCACCCACGTGTGTATACAAGTGCATGTGTGTATGTGTGTGTGAGACCATGTGCTTTGACCAAAGCAGAGCATGGGGTCCCGCACTGAGCCTCTCTGATTAAAGGCTGCTCCTCCCCACTTGCATTTTACTTGTCTTACCCTGGAACAGTCCCTCTGCTCCTTGTAGCCATGACCTTAGGGCGCCAAGACTTCTTTGATGGAAGAGTCAGCAGATATTTGGAAAATTGACGTCGGGAAACTCTAAAATATTTGTGTTTATTATTTCAAATGTAAGAATTAGCCATCAGGACGCACCGCTTGGTTCAGGTCGATGATACGACACAGTGCGTGTGTCTGAAGGTGACTTTGCTGTTGAGGAAACAGTGGTACATCCAGCCACATGACAGGAAGAGGCTGGGCTCGGACACAGTGGAAACTCAGAGGACCAGGCCTGGCACTGTTCCCCTCCACTTGCCACCTGGGTGGCCGTGGTTCCGGTCACTCCCTGCCTCATTTGCTCGTCTGTGTGACGGGACAGTCTTACACTGTAGAGAGAACAGAAAGCAGTAATGAAGTGTGGCGTGCATGTGCAAACTATGAAAAGATATACAAATATTGGCAATTATTGCTCTAAAGTTAGCAAGGAAGGAACTTACAGGGAATGAGCTATGTCCCTACCTTAGAAGTGACCAGGGACCCATGATTTCTCTAACAGGAGCTGCTGTAGAAGCTTCAAGGAGCTTCCATCTGCGGCCACCGGCTGTTCTTGCTGAGTGGCCTTAGTTCAAGGGGGACAAGAGGCTTTCAGAAGGACGTGTCCCTCGCCAGAATGAGCAGCACCACGGAGCAGCAGCCTGACTGCTGGTTCAGGGCGCTCCTGGAGAACATCTCAGAAGTCTGCCAGGTCCTGCGGGGAGAAGGGGTGAGCCCTGCCCCTCTGGCCCGGCTGCATGTCCTGGGGTTCTGTGGTCAGATGTGTGGCTGGAGGCCGGCAGGGACTGGAGAACCGCTGGCCTTCCTCTGGGACTGCAGCGATGGCTGACCCCCCGCTGGCGACGCTGCTGCACCCCTCCCTGGGCTCTCGCTTGCCCTGGCTGAGGGTGGGTCTGCCCATAAACCCAGGGAGCCCGGGAAGGGCAGTCGGCATTTGCTGCCTGGACCCTGTCCCAGCACTCACTTCCTGCTCTCAGTGTCCCTGTGGTCAGTGCAAAGGGGCAAAAAAGGTCGGTGTCATGACCGTTTGTTCTTCAAAGTACTCTGCTACATTTAGAGGAAGTCAAATCAGATGACAGGGTGGGTTCACACAGTTTTAAAAGGAAAACAGTGTCGAAAAGGTATACAGGCCCTGGCTGGGTAGCTCAGTGGATAGAACCTTGTCCTGGCACGCCGAGGTCGCAGATTCGATCCCCAGTCAGGGCACATGCGAGAAGCAACCCACGAGTGTACAACTAAGCGGAACAGCTACGTGGAACAATGAGTTGATGTTTCTCTCTGTTACCCTTCTACCCCCCCCCCCCCAATCAATGGCAAAATTGAAAAACGAAAGGAAAAAAAAGGAAAATGTATCCAAAGAACTTATTTTAAACATCAGCTCCAGTCCCCACTAGGAGCTGGAATGCAACGCACGTTGGAAGTTTAGCAAATAAATGTGCAACCTGGCTCTCCCACGAAGAGAATTGTTTTCTCAACCCCCCCCCCCCAAAAAAAAACAAAAAACAAAACCAAAAAACTTAAAAAAGCCTCAGCACAACAGGAAAATCAGAGCCTGAATCCGAGGGTGGCATTTAAAATTCAGCCTGCTCACCTGCAGCCAGCTGACGCGTGTTTCCAAAGATCTACTTCTTATAAAGATCTACCACCTAATTAAGAGAAACTAATATCAAAGCAGTTTTTTGCATTTAATATTCTTGCTTAAACTCCTCTTAGATTAACTGAGCTTAAACAGTCAAGATTCCTGCCTTTAACAGCATTATAAACTGCAGTAGAGATTGTGAGGATAAGACGCTGCCGTGTTAGGTTGTAACCCCAACCGCTACTTAGCAGTTGCAGGGAGTTGTACTCATGGCACGGGGACAAGATTTACTGTCGCGGAGACGTTCTGCTTAACGCCAGCCTTGTCATTCCATTAATAATGACTGCTTATGAGCCATTGGCGGCGGCAACGGGGGCACATCTTTGTTGTCCTGAAAAACTTAAAACTCACAGCACAATTCTTTACGACGTGTTCCATGGCCCCCTCTGGGGATTCCTGACCATTATCCCATTTGGTTATATTCAAAACCGCCGTCTCCAGAGAGAGCATTAGGCCGACCTTTCGCCTCCCAATATTCCTGGTTCAAATGGCGTGATAACGTGTAGTGAATATTTACAAGCACACTTATGCTGTAATAGAGTACTGCTGTGAACATTTAGCCCGCAGTTCCTGCTCAATCAGGCTTTGATGGAGGGCTTGCTGTGCACCCCGGAGAAAATGCAGCTCCCCAGTTAAGCCGTGCTGGTGAAAACACCCTCGAACGTCAGCAGCTTCTGACACAAACCGACGAGAGGCGGATGAGTTGGGCGCATCCCTGGGGTGCCCCGTGTCCTCCAAGCCTTCCCTGCCGACAGCTCCGGGCAGGAGAAGCCGGAGACCCTCACCACCTGCTGTTCTGAATGGATCTGCTGCGTGTGGCTTGTCCAAAAAAAAGAAAAAAGAAAAATCAAAGACCATGCGATGTGTTGGCACCCAGTGTCCCCAGCGATTATCTTCTCTAGGGCTTTGAAGTTTTTTCTACTTTAAACATTTTCTTTTTTGAATTAAAAGGAAAAGGAGACACTCCTCCCCCCCCCCCCCCCACCTGCCCCACCAACTCATAACATAAATCGTCAACTATCTCCTCTGCCCTGCCCCTCTTCCCAACGTCCACTCTTCAGAGGCTTTCCTAGCCTGGCCCCTGACCCCTCCAGCCCCACCTCCTCTCTGAAGTGGTTACTTAGCCCCGCCCCGGGCGAGCGGCGGCCACGCCCATTGCATTAGCCCCGCCCCTTGCCACGGAGGGCTCTTGCTAGCCTTGGGACTTTTCTCATCCAGCCCCTCCAGGTCAGCTCACCTGTTCCACGAGCCCCGTCTGGGCCTTAAGCGGAGGCTGCCTCCTTCTCTGGCCCCTTTCCTCTCCCACCCCTATGGCCTCTTCTGCAGGCCCAAGGAGCAGAGATGATTGGTTATATATAGAGTGATCACCTAGACAACGCTATTAACCGATGCCACCCGGTCGTTCAACAACAAAGGTAACAAACACATCAGCATCTCACAAGCCGAGAAACTAGGCCAGAGAGTGCTTGCTCGCTTCTCTCCTCTCCTCCTCAGGAATGAAGGACTAGACCAGGGGTCCCCAAACTACGGCCCGCGGGCTGCATGCGGCCCCCTGAGGCCATTTGTCCGCCCCCGCCACACTTCCGGAAGGGGTACCTCTTTCATTGGTGGTCAGTGAGAGGAGCATAGTTCCCATTGAAATACTGGTCAGTTTGTTGATTTAAATTTACTTGTTCTTTATTTTAAATATTGTATTTGTTTCCATTTTGTTTTTTTACTTTAAAATAAGATACGTGCAGTGTGCATAGGGATTTGTTCATAGTTTTTTTATAGTCCGGCCCTCCAACCGTCTGAGGGACAATGAACTGGCCCCCTGTGTAAAAAGTTTGGGGACCCCTGGACTAGACCTTTCTCTGCAGAGCCCGCACCCAGGACTAGAGGGGGAGATTGCTTTGTGCTCCCCAGGGCGGGTGGGTGTCCAGGAGCCCTCCTGGTAGGAAGGGGGTTATGTCCTTGAACTCAGAAATGTGTATACATGTCTGCCTGCCTGCAGATAGGTACCTTTCTTTTTATTTTTTATTTTTTCCTTTTGGCAAAGCTAGCATAAATAAGAGTATCGGATTTGCAGGCCATTTCTGCCTCAAAAATTCAAGAGGTCAGAGGCTCCTAATAAGACTCCTATAATTCAAAGGGACCTGGTAGGAAGGTCGGCCATCAGCGGTAATTGCATGGCTGTCACGGGGCTTGTCTGTCACGAGTTCCTGGGAGCTTTATGCCATAAATTACTGGTGCTGCAGGGGTCCCGAGGCCCAGCCAGTGGTTGGGGTCCTCCCTTTTGTGTCCTGACCTCCAACTGCTCTGTGAGTTGGGGCCGGGGAGGTGTCTGTCTTGGGAGGGCTGGCCTAGATTTAGGCAGATCCGCAAGTAGCCTAGGGGCGCCTTGGAGACGGTGGGTGGGTTGCTGCTCTGCAGGGTGGGAGGCCTAGATGAACCGGGACTTGGCCGACGTCAGAGGTTCAAGGCCTTGACCTCCCTTCTG
This sequence comes from Saccopteryx leptura, assembly GCF_036850995.1. Classification (NCBI taxonomy): domain Eukaryota; kingdom Metazoa; phylum Chordata; class Mammalia; order Chiroptera; family Emballonuridae; genus Saccopteryx; species Saccopteryx leptura. The sequence continues at coordinate 3,345,714 of NC_089515.1, forward strand.
GTCAGCGTCCGGCACCGCGGAAGGCATGCGGGCACGTTGGATGAATCCTCTCGGCTGACCCAGCTCACGTCATCTGCGCCGTGAGTGAGCAGGATGACTGACACCGTAATGAGACGTGAGGCTCCCCTGCCCCCTCTCCTGGGGACTTTTATTTATGGTAGGAGCTTGTTACAACACAAGTCGTTAAACAGATTGAAATTTGCCACAAGTTAAGCCACGTGTCCCCTGGAACGCTATATCTAATGAAAGCCGGTTAGAATACGGTCAGGTTATCGCTGGGCATTAGTCCGCCTCCTGTTTCATTGTTGAGTCGGCCAAAGCTGGGCTGAGCCATCGCGACTTAGTGGGGATTAAGAAAGCCCTTTGGCATGGCCTGTATTTTAGGAAGCTTACTGTTGCCCCTGTCTGGGTGTCCAGCAGTGCCTTTGTTGAATCTCTCCTTCTCTCTCTCTCTCTCTCTTTTTTTTTTTCCCTTTCTCCTGTTTCTTCAGTTTAGTTTTCCCGGAGAATGAGTTTGTACTCTCATTTATTTTGTTACATGACACATGATGTCTTTCCCACTTGACATGAAATATGTGATTTAGTTTTCACACACACAACAGAAGAACCCCAAGGGGGAGTTGTTTTTGTCCCCATCTGCTTGTTGAAGAACTCAGAGCTCAGACACACTGAGACACTGCCCAGAGTCACAGAGCCAGCATGCGGCAGAGCCGTGGTCCCAGCCAACGGGGGCATTCTATGCTTAGCTGACCCGGTGGCCTGAAATGTCAATTATTCTCTTGTATTACAAAAACGTCTTGAGGTTTTAATAAGACGTGGGGTCATCTTAGAAGTCTTCCTTTGGAAGTTCTGTTTAAGTTTGGAGAGGTAAGTCTGTCTGTGTGTTTTCTCATTGTGCACCGAGTTCTTGGTCACCAAGTTCTTGGTCACCGAGAGCCTTTTTGGGAACCTGTAACATTCACTGAGTGCCCTACTGCGGAGCCTTCATTCCCTGCCAGTGCAGAGATGCTCGGGACCGGGTGGAGAGACCACCCACGTTCACACCCTTGCAGGAACTTCTTCAAGGTGTTCAGGCAAGGGCTAGAATCTAATTCCTTCTGTGGGGGCTTGGGGACAACAACAACAGCAACAAATCTTGCTGACACTGAATGAATAAGGAAAAAAAACCTTTTCCTCCAGGTCTGGTATTTAGCAAGACCAAGCCAACAGAGAAGATGGTACTTGAAGCCAAAGGCAGGCGTGGGGTGATCTAGGGGGAGAGTGCGAGGTGGAAGGTGAGTGGGTCTTGAGAAACTCGTGTGTGTGAAGGGAGAAAGATGAGAACCACGTTGGGTCAGAGAAGATAAGGTTAAACGAGAAAAGGCTGGTGTCCCGGAAGCAGAGGGAGGAAAGAAAGAAGGATAACTCTGTGGTGCTGGGTGCAGCAGAGTGGTCCGGGCAGACGGGGGCGTTGCAATGCTCATGTGACGTAATAGCCGGGGGCCACCAGAGACTTTGCTCAGGGGTGGTGGAGGGGCAGGGAGGGCCTGGAGGGTGTAGGGGGTTGGGAAGTGTGGGCAGTGCGGGCAGGCAGGGCTGGGAGGAGGCTGATGGGAAGGCAAGAGCCAGGGCTCAACGGCTCGAGGCTGGGGAATTCTGATGGCTGAGCTAACCTAGAAAATCTCATTTTAATATTTTGCAATCTTGCCCCTTACCCATCTCTAAAATCCTTGGCCATGATGAAAGAGGCTTTCTTTCTCTGTGTCAGTCAGAGAACACAGGGCATCACACGCCTGTCAGCTGGTCAGTGTGTCTCATCCAGTGGTCCCGGGGGCTCTGTCCCTGCGAGCATCCCAGCAGACCCGGAAGCTCTGTGGGTCCCTCCGGCCTCTCCGGACGCTCCCCTCCCCCCCTCCCCCCCTCCCCCCCATGCAACCGGCTTCGTCCCTTGGCTGCCACAGCCCTGCTAATAATGCCCAGGGAGCACCTGCCACATGCATGGAAGCTCTGTTCTCATGTTGGCAGATATTTTCTGCCCAAGGTCAGGTGGTAAATGTTTTTGTCTTTGCAAGTACTAGTCTCAGATATAATTACAGCTGACACTTAAAGACACAGGATTGAAATGCACATATGCACAGATATGTGTTTGTTTTTTGTTTTATTTCCAGTGAATACCTGTACTGACCCTGGCCAGGAACGTCCTAATACACCAAGGTTGTAGCTTCAATACCCAGCCAGAGCACATGCAAGAATCAACCGATGAATGCATAAATAAGTGGAACGACAAATCAATGTTCCTCCTCTCTCCCACTTCCTCTTTCTCTGCTTCCCAGATCAAGCGACATAACAAACAAACAAACAAAAACACTGGACTCTTTTCCCTCTGTGGCTGGGAGTCTGTGATGTGAAGGGCCAGCTGTACGCATCGATCCACATATGCCATTGTATACAGGGGGCTGGGCAGGGGCACCTGAAGCCAGTCCCTCACATGCATCTAGGGACGACTTCAGGTTCTGACTCCTCAAGTTTTTGGCTGCCCGGTGATCAGCACCTCTACCCACCTCCTTCCCATTGTTCAGGGGTCAGCTGTTCGCGGTCCTGCCCTGGCCCTTGCAGCAGGAGAGCAGCCGCGGACGACAGGTAGACACCAGGGTGTGCCCGTGTTCCAGTAAACCTGGTCACAGACACAGACGTTTGAATCTCATATCCGTTTCACATCACGATATATTCTTCTTCTTCAGATGATTTTCCCCCCCAACAGTTTTAAAATGTAAAACCTGTTCTTTGCTCACAGGTCACAGGATGCAGGTGGTGGGGTCTGGCCCGCGGGCCCGTTCTTTGCCTGCCTACCAGTGGTTTTCCCTACGGAGAGGTCCGTGATCGCTTGGTGGTGACATCCCTCATTCTCCTCCAGTGACGATGTCCTCCATGGTGCAATTCCTTTGGGATGTAACTGAGATTTTCTTCTGGTCTTCCCTGCAGGGTCCCCCAAGGGGGACAAGGTGTGTCCCCACCACCAGTGACAGCACCTTCCGCTGAGAACAAGAGCGCCCTTTCAGTATCAATTGGGTTCCAAGGAACTGAAGTTCAGGTATTGTCCTCAGCCGGGGACTGAGGGCCATCCCCCCTCCAGTGCCCCCAGAAGTCCACGTGTCTGGAGAATTCTGGCTGTCCCTCTGTCTGCCCCTTTACTGAGGACGGATGCAAAACAGCCGTCTGACCTGGATATGCAGACCGGCTACTCCGTATAAACGCTTTGGGTCCTCCTGGAGTGAGGTGGCGTGGCCTTTGGGTAGCTCCTGTGTGTGTGTATGTGGGGGGGGGGGGTGAACTCAGGCGCCTCGAGTGACCCCACTCCCTGGAGGTCCCCCTTCTCCTCCTACATCACTGGTAGGGAAGGGGTGAAGCTGGCCAGCTGGCCCTGTGTGTCCCAGTGTTTCCCACCGGGGAAGAGCCAGCTTAGCTAAACCCCATCTTCACCCCCCACCCCATGACAGGAGAGAATGGTGACTCTTTCTTCCTTCCCAGGGTCCGTTAAGTTAGAACATTCCAGAGACACAGTGAGTAGTTTTTGTTCAGTACATTCTTTTTTAAACACTAAGTACACTGAAAGGGTTTCTTCTGAATATACTAACCCACTGCTCATTGTTCATCTGAAATCCAGACGGTTCTGGGCAGACCGGGGCTCTCACTTGCTACATCCAGCCACGGGGTGTGGGAGCGGACTCCCGCCAGCCCCCGTGGCCTCCCCAGGACCGCTTCATTCGTGCGCCTGACCCAGGTCTCTGCTCCGCTCCCTCTTAGTGGCTCTGCCTCCCCGGCCCCTACACGTGGGTTTCAGAAGGAAAGACCGCCAGGCCCTGAGCGTGGGCCATGGGACAGCCGTCCCCCATCTGGCCGATTTGGTGCGCAGGGTCCTGAGGGGGGCAGTTTCACCCTCGCCTGGGAGATGGGCAGACTGACCCTATGATAAGGCCGTGAGCCCTCCAAGGCTGCTCGGGGAGAGAGGGGAGCTGCGCTGCGGGAGCCGGAGGGCTGTTCGGTGTGCTCCACGGGGCGGGGAGGCGATAGTCCTGGGAGCAGTGGGTCCCCTCATGAAGGACTGCACCTGCCCTGGGTGTGGACCACACACCCAGAGGAGAGCCGCGTGGTAGAGCGTGGCCAGGAGGCATTTGATAGGTAAATTGGCCACGAGTCTGTAAAGAGTGTGCCCAAGAAGCAGAGGTCACGGCTTCACTGATGGGGTGGTTGTGAGTAAGAGGGGCCAGAGAGAGCCCCTCCGCTGTGTACCCCCACACCAGAGCTGTCTCCGTCCCGACCCCCTGAACCTTGGCTCTCTTTGCTTGAGATCCCTGAGGCCAGTGACAGCTAGAGACCTGAGCTAAATCCACGCATCTTTCAGAAAGCTCGGGCGGTCACATCCAGGGTTCCACAAAACAGAGGCAACTGGGATATGATAATGGGCTTGGGTCCAGACGTCTCCCTCCTGGCTCACGGGATCCCCCTGAGAAGTTTTTGGACACAGATCATCACTGATCTATTGGAAGTGTCTTCAACCATATCAGGTGGGGGGTGCGTGGGGAGGGGGGATCAGGATGCCAAATGGCTGATGTGTCCACATGATCAATCTTGATGATCGATACCCTGGCCTGCTGCCCTGGCGAGCCCATTCATTTCGGCCTAAATATGAAAGTCTTTTGATGTCCCCATTCAACGACTCGGGGCTCCGGAGACCAAAGATCAGATGAGACGAGCCCTCAACTACCGCTCTTCAAGTATGCAGAGAGCCGGGAGCTCAAAGTACCCAGGGCCGATGACGAGGGCCCTGGGTCTGGGAGGAACTGACAAACATCTTGGAACCCAGAATTAATGCTTTTAAACTTTAGGATCGGTTGGCAATCAATACGTACACAAAACCCCCATTAATGTTCACAGGGGTTAAAGCATGCACATCCGAGGGCAGGCCATTTATTTCCGAGCGGGTTGGCGCAGGGTCTGACGGGCCCTCTCTTCTGCGGGAGAGGCGGGCAGGGCACCCAGGAGGGCGATGGATGGTGGGCTTCTCCACACTGCCTACCTTTCAACCCCAGGCAGATCTATCTCCCCTAAACCCGTCTGTTTTTCCAGGTGACAGCCATCCAGGGCAGAGTCTCAAGCTCTGGACCTTCCTCCGTGCTCCCCCCTGGCCCCCGGCACCCCCCCTTCTCTACCTCTGTCTGAGCCGGCTGTGCTCCGGGTGGGTGCGAGCTCTTTTGGAAGGAGGGGCCCGGGGACAATGCGTCCTCCTCTGTCTGCCCCAGACCGCTGACACACAGCCTTATAATTTATCATAAAAGGTTAACCGGTGCAGCCGGCCCACTCCATTATTAATCAGACCGTTTTGGCAGGTGGGGTTGCGTCTCCCTATAAATATTCATCACGTTTGGACTTGACTTCACACACGGTCACCATTTCCTTCTGTTTTTAGAGGAAAATTTGTATCGTCTCGTCTGCTTGTCAGTCCCGGCTGCGGCCTGGAGAGAGTTGACGTCTTATCCAAAGTTTCGGGGTGCCATCTCAGGGGGGGGCAGGATGTGTCTCAGCGGTTTCTAGACACCCGGGCGAACTCACAGAACCGGGTGGCTTCCCAGCGACTGACGAATGTTCCCGTCCAGAGGGGCCGCCGCTCTCTGTATGCAAATACATTTTTTAAAATTGGGAAATATTTCAAACATTCTGAAGGAATAGAGAACACAAGACAGATACCCCTATTACGCACTTTCCTTATCAAATCTTAACATTGCAGATGAAATGGAGGACCCAGTGTGCCCCTCTGTGGTCCCCAACCCCTCCCCTCCGTTCCAGAGGCAGCCCATAATGTGAATTTAGTGTACATCATTCTTATGCATATTCTATTATACTTTTATGACATGTTTATGCGTCAATAAATGTTATCTATGATAATGGTTTGCAGATTAGCAAGATCTGTACGGTATCAGACTGTCTATAGCCTTATTTTTTTGTGGTTCGCTCAAGATGATATGGTTGAGGTTTGCATGTGTAACTCTAGTTCATTTATTTTATCGGTCCTGTGTTCTTTCACAAGAGGAATTAACACCATGTATCCATTGTCCTGTGGATGGATAGTTACCTTGTCTCCCATTTCTGCGTGGACGTGGTAATGAGGGTGTAGATGTTCTTGTACGCGCCTTCATCTTTGCTAAGTTGAGGGGTACCGGTGTTTTCAACGTAGGTATTCGCAAGTTACTGTCCCAAGGTATGAACTGTGTAGTACCACTAGCAGGTGTAAAAGTTCCTCTATTTCTTTCTTCATCCTTGACCCACGGTTGGAATGGACCAGTCTTTAAAGCATTTGCCAACCTGATGGGTATGAATTGGCAGCTCGCAGTTTTCATTAACACCTTCCTGTCCCTCAGGAGGCCCAGCCCCTTGTCTGTAACTGACTGGCTATGTAGTTCCTTCTTCTGCAAAATTCCTGTTCACATTTCTTGGTCATTGTTTTTCTGTTTGGATGTCTATTCTTTTTTTACTGATTTGAAATAATTAAAAAAATACATATATTTGGGTATAATAATTTATTTGTTTATGGAAGCTTTTAAGGTCATTGCTTCTTTTCAATGTTCTGCCTTTTATTATGACTGTCTAGGTGTAAATTGTGGAGTTTTTAAAATTTATTCTGATGGATCACTCTGGTAATGGGAGGGCTTGTGCCTTTTTCCAGTTCTGTAAGGTACTTAGCTATTATTTATTTTAAATTCTCAAGTAGCACACTTCTCTGCTGTTCTCAGTGTGAAGAACTCCAATTCGATGAATCCTGGAGTCCCCCAGTCTCTTCTCCCCGCCTCTTAACACACTGCCCTTCATACACAACCCAAGTTGTCGCAGTCACATGCTGGGGTCATCCTCTGCTCTGCCTTCTGCTCCACGCTTTGCTCTGGGTCTTGCTCCTGTTAGAGGGGATCTCACCTTCTGCATTTAAAATGTGTTAACGACTCTGTATTTCATTGTTAAGGCTGTTTTATCATTGTGTCTCGCGCATACGCACGTATTCTTATTTCGCGTATTTCCTCCTTCTTGTTCATAATGTAAAATTACTTACAGAGGTTTTCTTTACCTCTTCCACATTGTACATGGTCTTATTTGTTTAGGCTCCTCTCTAAACTTGACTGTCTCTGGAATGAATTCATACTGCTGTCTTTATTACGTATCCTTCTTTGTAGGAGCTTTGTTCTGTATATCTGGGACTGGTGGGATGGGGGGCTTCCTTTTGAGTGGAAGGATTTCTGATCTTGTGGCTCTCTCTCTCTCTCTCTCTCTCTCTCTCTCTTCTTTCCTCCCTCCCGACTGCTTTGGCTGCTGCCTGAGCACAGCTTCCCGTATCCCCAATGCAGATGTGGAACTTGGGCTCTGCTCCGATTATCGGGTACATTGCTGCGACAGTCTTCGAGCTGGTGAGGGGGCAAGATTGACCCTGACCTCTTTCCCAGCCCCCCTTTGTGAGTGGAGGGAATAAGAGGTGGAGTCCCACCCCACCCTTGCCTTCAACAAGAATGATTTTTTTTTGGTCTCGATTTATCTGTTTTTGATGAAGCTCTGTTGTCACTGTTCATCACTCTGGGGTCTGACTCCCACCGCCACCGCTTCTCGACGCTGAGCCCTCCAGCCTGCCGCGCCCACCGCCCTCACGTGGGGTCTTCTCTGAGCACATCTCCCTCCCCTGAAAACCACATCCGGCTACGCCCTCTGCACACAAGCACAAGTGTCCTGCAGCCCTGCAGCTGCAGTCTGGTCTGGGGACCAGCGGCCTCAGCACAGCCTGGGGTAGAAGTGCAGAAGCCCGGGTGACAGGCTGACCCTGGAACCTGCACTCGGGACAAGACTTCCAGGCGACGTGTATCACGTGGGAGTTTTGCACGCACCGCTCTAGAGTGAAGGCCGCCACGTGGCCTGCCCTCGTCATGTGCGGACCCCTCCTCGCTTTACACGTCGTCTGTCCTCCTTGAAACAACCGGCGACGCAGGGCCTCTCTTCTCCTGAACGACGGATGCTTTCTTCTCTAAATTCTAAAGAGTCCCATGAAGACACAGCTCAGTCACTCTGAGAGCCAGGAGAGACAGATGGAGCTTGCAGCAGAGGTGGAGGGACCTAGGAGGGAAATAAATGCAGTTTTGTATGGTGCTTAGGCTTAAAAAAAAAAAAGAAAAAAAGAAAGAAATCCCAAAGCAGAAAGGCCTTGGTCTTCCCGGTAGCAGCAAGGAGTCATACACGATTGTCTGCCACGACGCGGCCTAGCTTTGCTTTTGCCCGGTGAACCGGGAGGTGCAGGGGCACACGGGGGTGGAGGTGGGGGCTGTCGGCATCCCTGAGCCAGAGCAAGGCTTCCCGCCCCCACGAAGTGGGCGGGCCGTAGCCGTCTTCCTTTCTACTTGGAGCAAGGCCTGCGGGATGTGGGCTCTCCTCTCCAGGGAGACTGTTGACACTACGGCCTGTGCATGAGCTTCCTGCGACTGATCTGATCAATCATCTCAAACTGGGTGGCTTACGGCAACGGGAACTTGTTCTCTCACAGTCTGGGGGCCGGAAACCTTAACTCAGTCTGTGGGATGTCAGCATTCCCTCCGGGGTCTCTCATGGGGGACCCTTCCTCCGCCAGCAGTCCTGGGCTTGTGGCCACAGCCCTCCAATCTCTTGCTTCTGCCTTTACATGGCCCCCTCCTCTGCCTGGGTCACATCTCCCTCTGGTTTCCTCAAAGGACACCGTGGTTGCATTTCAGCCCCATCCCTCCCAGATGGCCCAAGATCATCACTTCAGGGTCCTAAACTGAAGTCATTGTGCCCTGTGAGGTCATGTTCACAGGTTTCAGGGGTCAAGATGCGGACATCTTGGGGGACAATTTTCCAACCTAGAGCAGTGTCCAAAAGAAAGCATGTTTTACTGCCAGTCAGGTGAAAGGGGATATTTTTCCCCATGAAGAGTGGATACATCAAGACTGTTTTTTTTGTTTTTTGTGTATGTGTGACAGATACAGAGAAAGGAGACAGAGAGAGGGACAGATAGGGACAGACAGACAGGAAGGGAGAGAGATGAGAAGCATCAATTCTTTTTTGTGGCATCTTAGTTCATTGATTGTTTTCTCATATGTGCCTTGACTGGGGTGGGGGTCTCCAGCTGAGCGAGTGACCCCTTGCTCAAACCAGTGACTTTAGGCTCAAGCCAGTGACCACGGGGTCATGTCTATGATCCCACGCTCAAGCTGGTGAGCCCGTGCTCAAGTTGGCAACCTCGGGGTTTCAAACCTGGGTCCTCTGTGTCCCAGTTCAACTCTCTATCCACTGCACCAACCACCACCTGGTCAGGCAGGAGTCTGTTACTTAAAAAAAAAAAAAGCCACACACACAAAAACCAAAGTGATTTTGAGTATTATACACTGACCCCTGTCCTGCTCATGAAGACCCCCCAGTACTGTTTGTGGAGCACCTGGGTTGTGCTGGGGAGTGTCCCATGCCGTGTCTCAGGTGTGCAGTACCGTCCTCGCCTGGTGTCTGAGAAGGTGCCGGCTTGAGACACTTCGACGACCTGCTCTGTTTTATTCTGGGTGAGGTTTGCTGGCAGAGTGGTTTCTAAGCTAGTCCATGCTAGTCCCTAGTGGTTTCTAAGCTAGTCCATGCTGCAGGGGACTTTGTCTGCTCAACTACAAAAGGCCAGTGGTGCCCACTGGACCTCTGGGAGGCAGGGGGAGAGGGAAAGCTCCAGATGTTCAGTGGAAAAGCCGGACCAGAAGGTGGCCCTGTTTCTGGGCCCCAGCTAGTGACAGTGCAGATTCGGGGGCCCTGTCGACGACACCCTTTCTTTCCTGTGTCCGGGTGTTGTCACTGGTGAACTGAAGGTTTAGTTTTGGGAACCTGTTGAAAGGTGCCTTTGGATGTAAGGAGCAGAACCTTTTTGGGGGCACCTGCATGCCAGGGATCTGTGCCAGACTGGACCAGTGCTAACTTAGGTGGTTTAACCCGAAACGGAAAATTTGAGGGTCGCCTTGGCCGAAGGGCCTTGTGTGTCAAAATCAAATTCTGGATCCTGGCGTGGGAATCAGGCTTTGTGGGCCCTGGATGAGAGCTGGGGGTGTTCTCTCCCCTGGGCACACAGCTCAGGATGGGGAGGGGGCAGGCTCCCCTTCCTGCCCACATCTGACACTCCAGCCCGGCTGCCCTTTGGTCCCATTGTCTCCAGCAGCTGGACGGTCTATACCGGCCGTGCTCTGAGCGCCTGAGCTCACCTACTCCAAGTCCACAGGCCAGGGAGGACATGGCCACTGCTTGGCAGGGCTAAGTCAGGGCCAGGGCGCAGGGGGCCGCCAGCCATGGTGGGCACGGAGGGGCACGCAGGGCCTGCCCGCCTCCCTCCTCCCCTTCTCCCCCGGCGAGCGGAGCGTGTGCGAACCTCCTTCCCCGCAACCCTGACAGAGGCAGCTGCTCCTCCCTCCGAGGATGGTGCAGGTTACAAATTGGTAACCCTGGAGAAGAGTTCACCTGATCATGGTGTTTTACACTTTCCTCTGCAGAACGTCAGTGACTTAATTAACCCGCTTGTAGATGTAGCGGCAGAGAGACCCGTGCGCCGTCTCCGCTGCGCCTTCAGTCATCACGCACTTAAATTGCAAATTCTCATGAACTGTAACCCAGTGTCTTATGGCTCTTGGTTCTACATCTCCCTGTAGATCTTCTATCTTCAAATGTGTCAGCGGGAGAGCATGTGGCTGCTAAGAAAAGGTATAGCTCTATTAAACCACACACACACACACACACACACACACACACACACACACACTCACACACCCACCCACACACACACGCAACCCTTCCACTGAAATCATGTTAAGAGTACAGCTTAATATTCCTAACAACAGACCATTCCAAGTCGGTTGCAAAGCTTGTTGTTGACTCTGTGCCATTGTTGCCCAGGTATAGGGAGACATTAAGGGCTGGGACATATTAAGCCGGGAGGGATAGACTTTCACACGTTGCCTTATTTTATAAAGTCCTTGCTTCCCTCCCTGTGGACTCACGCTCCCTGCATCTGCAGGAGACCATCTACCCATCATAAAAATGGTTATCTTATTTATTACAGTACGTTATTTAAAAAAAATTTTAGAAATAACTTGAGGATAGGGACTCGCTGAACTATGATCAAAACCAGGAATGACTAATTTGTGTACAATGTTTTCCCTTAAGAAAGTTAAGAAGACATTTGCAAGTCCCTCTCCAAAAAAAAAAAAAAAAAAAAGAAGAAAAAAAAAATTCCCTTCTTTTGAGCTCAGAAAGTTGTATCATAAGCACATTTTTTATGGCTAAGAAATTGGGGTTTACAAAGGGAAAATGACAAGCCTGTAATTGGCATACTTGGTCTGAAAGTTTGCTTGCATAGAAGAGATTCATGTTTGTAATTTCATTTTAGGAAAACATTCTAGGCATCCCAAGAAACCACGGGAGGGTACAGGCTGTGGGAAATCTCTTTCCAAAACCACCTGGTTTCAGATTCACCCATAAAAATGGAACCACATGGAGTTTTATTCCAGTGTTCTGGGACCCATGGACATTTTCACCCAACTGGAGATGAAATTTGAAGTGCAAACATTTGGCAGCTGACATTTTCTGAATATATTCACCATTATATTTTTACTTCTTTTTTTTTTTTTTTTTTGGTCTCCATTCCGAGTTCCTAATTAGGCCTGTGTCACGCTTCGCTCCTTTGGATTCCTGTGTGCTGGATGTCATCGGGGCTTAGCCACAGCCCGGACGTCTCCTGGACGCAGAGACAGTGACATACAATTAACCACGTCTTACATCTACACCTGAGCCAAGCTGCATCCTGACCTCCTATTTGTCTGTAGGCTTCTCATTCCTGTCCTCTCTCTCTCTCTCTCTCTCTCTCTCTCTCTCTTTCTCTCCCTCTCTCTCTCCTTTCTCTCCTTGGCTTAATCACCACAAAATTTCCTGCACGGAACCTGTTCTCTGTTAGGCAAGGACAGGCGCAGAGATCTTTGCTTTGCCCATAGAAAAATCTTCCTTTGGCTTTACAGGTTACATGGAAAACTCACACCTCACGAGAACTGTGATGGGAGAAGCGAGAGCTCGTTTCCTGCGTGTGTTCATGGGTACAGGGCGGCCAGGGGGTGGGCAGCGGCTGGTCCACCCGTCACTCTGTCTGCCTGCTGTCACTCTCTTGTCTTTCTGAACAGATGGGATCTGACTGCCCATCCTGCCTTGCAAACTTGCTTTCTGCCCATTTTCATTGTGGCTGCGTGGTCCGTGCAGAGTGGGTGCACAGTGGGTTTCTCTGTTCCAGGCCCCTCCAGTGGTTCTCTGACGCTGCTGCTGTTGGCATCCCTGCATGTGACCTGGCGCACCCGTGAGATTATTTCTGTCGGACGCCGTCACACAGATGGGTCGTGGTTGGAGGAGTGTGCGGAAGCTGTCAATGCTCCCGGACCGAGGGCTACGTGTCAGCAGGTGATCTGCCATGAGAACCCCAGGGACAAGCATCATCATGTGACGTCCTCTCCTGATCCGTCCTTTTGGTCCTGGATCAGCGGTGTTGTTTGCTCCTTAAAGACCACGAGGCTCAGGTTCAGTGACTCCGCTCAGGCGCAGAACGGGACAGCATCTGTCGTGGAACGGAACCCAGACACTGCACGCCGGGTCCACGGCTCTTTCTCCCGTGAAACCTGTCTTTGCCGAGGCCCGTGTATCTGTGCAAGTGACTTTTCGTGGTTTAATCACCTGCAGCGCAACTGCACCCCTTTGGCCAGTGTCACCAAGGCCTTCTCTGGGCTCCTCGGGACTTCTGCGCAGGAAGAAGCCATGACTGAGACACCTTATGCCTGACCAGATGGTGGCGCAGTGGATAGAACGTTGGACCAGGATGTGGAGGACCCAGGTTCGAAATCCCCAGGTCACGGGCTTGAGCATGGGCTCATCTGGTTTGAGCAAAACCTTGAGTGCAGTCGCTGGCTTGAGTAAGGGGTTACTCGGTCTGCTGTAGCCCCCTGGTCAAGGCACATATGAGAAAGCAGTCAATGAACAACTCAGGTGCCACGACGAAGAATTGATGCTTTAATCTCTCCCCCTTCCTGTCTGTCTTTCCCTATCTGTCCCTCTCACAAAAAAAAAAAAAAAAAAAAAAAAAAAGAGAGAGAGATACCTTCCAATAGCCATACCTTATTCAGCACCGTGGTTCTGTCTCAGGCGTGCGTCCTTGGTGACCTAGCGTGCGAATCAATGGTTGTTCGTGATGCAGCGGCCTGTAGATGAACCTTCACGACACCTTCACGTGCGTGCAGAGGCGTGTCCCGCTCTGACCTCCAAGGACTGGGGGTCGCCGGCCCCAGGGCCCCTGTGCTCAGTCAAGCTCAGCTGCACACACCAGCATTCTGCTGGGAAGAGTGTCCTTTCTCCCTGGCCGAGGCCTGGTTCCTATGTGACAGAGGAATGGAAGCGTCAGGAGCTTGGGGAGCAGAAAGGGTAGGTAGTCTGGGACAAGGGGAGGAAGGGCGCACAGTAGGACACACCTGAGGCACCAAAGAGGTGCTAGCCACGGGAGAAAATGCACACGGAGCAGGCGTGTGCCCTGGACCCCGAGGACGCGTCCTGGGGGGACTGAGCACTGTGGAGACAGGGAGCAGTCTGGGGACCTCCCTCTCATGTGACCACGGCCTGTTCCTCTAAGGCCAGTCTGTGGCTCACAATGCCAGAGTCAGGAAGTCTCCGGCCCTGCCTCCTGCCTGGCCCGATCCCTACTCTTACATTCTCTCTGGGATTCCTGTAGCAGAAACAAAGTCCTTCAAGGCACTTATTGTTAAAGAGAAGACTAGGCACAGTGACTCAGCTGGCAGGCTGCTCCCGCTGTCAGGCACGCACAGGGCAGCACAGCGGCCAAGGATACGGAGGCGGCACCCGCTGTTCTGTCAGTGTGCCCAGTGGCCTGGCCCCCGCGTCCCTGGGGACGTCCTGCTTGGGATTGGGGGTACCCCAGCTCCTCCACGGGTCTGTCTGGTTTTTCCTCTCAGCCTGTACCCCACAGTCATGGTTCTGAGGTGCACAGCAGGGTGACTGTCCCCACCCGACTCGGAGCCCTGACCTGGTCAGAGGCTCAGGCCGGGTGCTGTGAGCTGGCCAGTCACTGAACGCCCCTCCGATCCCAGGCTGCCCCGCGGAGTGCAGATATTTGCCTCAATCAGTTTGGCCCCATGTGGCAGGGTCACATGGCGGACACCTTTATGAAGAAAAAGCTGTCCATTAAGAAGCACACCCAGGACGAGGTGGCCTGTTGATGTGAGCGATGTTGACAGGAAACACTTACTGGGGAAAGGCTGGAAGCCGGGCCCCAACCCTGCTCCGCGTTCAGCCAAAATGTCCCCGGATGCTGGAGGAAGGGCATGCCCATTCCTTTCACCCTCCCATTTATTTAACAAAAAACCAAAATTTTTTTTGGTGTCTGGGATGTGGTCAGTGAAGCCAGAGCCCCACCCCAACTAGGGGGTCACCGTCAAGGTCCAGTAGGCAACAACCTGCCTCTCCAACGCTGAAGGCCCTGGGCAGGCACTCTTGAAGGTTCAGTCCATGCATTTGTGGAACTGGGAAACAGCACTTCGCAGACCAACTGGGAGGAACCAGGTGGCACCGGGCTCAACGCGACTGAGCACAACAAAGCTGAAAATAAAGGTAAGTCGACGCACAGGCACCCTGCGGTCCTCACCGTAGTGTGGTTGCCCGCCATCGCGTTGGAGCGTGTGGAACAGGGAAGGGGCGCGAGTGGCTGATCGTGGACCCCTCTCCGTACCCCGTTTCTCGGCGCCTCTGCTGGGGCCACATCCTTGAGAAGGTAGCCCCTGCTTCTGAGCGGAGTTTTCTGACTGGATGGGCAGAATGAACCTTCTCTGTTTCCTTCCTCCCCCCGCCCACCCCACACCCCCACCCAGCCCCTAGATTCATTGTCATCAAGTCTATTGGTCTCTGGTCCTTAAAAAGCCGTTCTATTTACATTTTGGTGGTGGTTTTTAATTGTGGCTTTTGGCCTGTCATTTCAAAGCAGCGAACAATTTTTAATCATCAGGGCGAGCAGCTTAAGATAAGATTGGTCAAATTTTTCACCATTCAAAGCCAAGTGTCAACCTTGAATACCCACACCAAACTTCAATTAATTTATTTCCTCTTTAAGGCAATCTGCAACATTTCCACTGTCACGGTCTCCCCCGCCCCCAAACCATAGTTTATGAGGCTGAGTTGCGTGAACGGCGCACGGATCCAGGCTTAGTCGGGGCCGGCCCATGGGCGGCTCCACACGGCAGACGCGTTGTTTATTATCAGTTTAATGTGGATGGAGCTGCTTATTGACTCTTCAGAAACCCTTTATGACTCCTAATTACAGCCTTTGTCTGAGCGCCACATAATTAATACATCGCGCGAAGCCACGGGAAGAGGCAAACTGTGTGTCACGGGGTTGCGTGTTCAGCAGTATTTAATCATTAAAGTAACAATGTTTGCAATTTTGGAAGGAAAACAAGGCCTGGGCTTCATGTTTATTTAACACTTTGACTTGTTCTTTTTCTCAGAGCTACAGACTGAGGCTCCGGGAGCATCCAACAACAGTAAATCATGTGTCCTGGAAACGACGGCGTATCGCACGTTTAGTGTCATTTTAAACCTACCTGGTTGGACGGGGCGGGGGCGCCTCCTGTTGACCCCTTGGAACAACACCAGCTGTTGACGCTGCAGGATGAGGACAGGAAACACAAACAAGACGTGAAATACCACCAGCGCCTGGGATGCCCTGCCTCCCAGTTTGGTTTCGACTTGAAATCTGATGCTCCCGGTGGGCACGGGCGGGAACAGCGTGTTCAGGGCCACCCTGAGGGGTCCACGTTCACGTCCCACGGGTCACCCTGGCCTCCTCTCCCTGGAAGCCTTCTGCAGAGCACCCCTGGCTGCTCAGAGTGGGCTGAGAAGTAGCTGCCCCCTTACCCCCCCACTCCCCGCCAAAAGGCGGAGATCCGTCCGTCCGTACAAAGCGAGATCTCTTGAGTGGGCAGCGGAGGGCAGAGTGAACATTCGCAAGCAGGTCTGTTTTACAGGAACTGTAAATCAAGGGGGCGGCCTGGCCCGAGGGACTGGTCACCGGGTAAGGGATTTTACACCAGGAGAGAAGTTCTTCTTACGTGCGGGGAGGAGGAACACAGGTGAAATATCGGGGCTTGTGGGCTTATGTCTGTACCCCTCCGGGAGGAACGCCATGCCCTGGAGAGAGAGGGGACAGGGAAGCAGGGAGGTGGGGACAGTGCAGGGACAGGCTTGGGTTTGGGCTTCAGTTAAGGAGAGGAGGCGGAAGAGGAACTGCAGGGGGGGGGGGAGGGGGATAGGAGGGAGGGGGAGGAGGGAGGGAGGGAGAAGGAGCCCAGAGGAGCTTTCTCTATCCATGGCCTTGGACGATGCTTCTGTATCTCACAGGCTCAAGGGGAGGCTGTTCCACACAGTGCAGGAGGCCCGGGGGTGCTCCTGGCTTGTCCTCTCCTCCGGAGCCTTGGCTGCTGGCCGGGTGCACTTTGGCTCAGAGTACACAGCCCGTCCCTTCCATTTTTCTAGTGATTCCCGTTGCCCAGACAGCGCCAAGGGCAAATCCTGCAGTATCTACCGCCAACCCCCTCCCCGGCCCTCTGACAATGTGCATTCATGTTAGAAAATTTGGAACATCCAGAGAAGCAGAAATTGTACACTCAGCCATCCCCTGTGGCCCCACCAGCCAGACTTGCCACTGATGACGTTTTTGCAGCACCCACCTGTCCTGTTTGCTGTTCACTCGCAGAGTCGTGGTCACGCTGCACGTGTGGTTGTCTGCCTACCAGAACAGGATCTTGCGGTACTGTACCGAGTGTGCGTGTCGCCGTGATGAAACCAGTCCCCTTTTGCTGGCCATGCAGGATGTTGCCAGCGCCGTGCTGTCCTCAAGTCCCCTGCACTCTCAGACTCACCGAGGACAGCAGTCCACTCTCCCTGGGCTCTCCCTGGGGGAGCCCCTCTGAGCCGAGGTGAGGCTCCCCCTGCCCTCAGCAGGAACCCAGGTCTCCATCCATCTCCACCTCCGTCGCTCAGCCCGTTCCTGCAGCCCCGGAGGGAGCACCGGGGCTCGTTCCCGAACCGTGTCCCCCGTGCGCAGCCTGCACTGCCTGGCACTTCTGCAGGCAGGGCGGCTGGCTGGGCTCGTGGAGGGGGCGGTCATAGCTGCTGCTCGTGTGCAGGGAGGCAGAAGGAAGGGGAGGGTCATGTCCGTGGCCCAAAGTAAATGCCGTAAAGCAGAGGCAAGTCACGCGCTGTTGGGGAGAGACCAGGCTTCTGGGATTTTGAGGTTGAGTGGGGAGGTTTTATTGGACTGGGTGGTGGGTCCACTGAGCTTTGAGGGGTGAATGAGGGTTAAGGAGGTGAGGAAAGCGGGAGGGAGTGGTCTAAGCTGGGGTTGCTCTGGGCTGCGCTCAGAGACTGGCGGGTGCAGGTGTAGTTCCTGTGTCGTCTGCCTGGAATGGGACGGATGGACAGAGGGCGTGGGGTCCTGCTGGCGGAAGTTTCGTTGCTATGGTGAGGAGGGCAGCGGCTGAAGGCATCATGATGATCTGAACTTGTCTGGGTCCATTGGAACTTCTCGGTGGAAAAGACGCCCAGTACAAAACGAAACGTTTTCATTCACCAGGAAATCTTTGCTCTCCTCTTCTCCTCCTCTTCTTGTAAAAGACAAAGTCATTTTCTGAATTTCACGTGTGCCACGGTGGTGTTTCTTAGCTGGGTCAAATTTGCCACTGCTGAGGATGGGCAGCACGTGTCCCGGGCACTGGGTCCAGAGGCGGACAGGGACCAGCTTGCTCTCTGTCCCCCTGTTCCCCTCTGAATGGGGTTACCAGGGCCCTTCATTCTCAGACAGTCAGGGTTCAAGCCTTTCTCGTGAGTCTCAGGAACGTCTGTCTCCAGCAACTGCCCACACGTCTCAGGGGCTCTTTCTCCACGGGGGACACATTTCTTCACGAGGAAAACTGGAGGGCCGAGGTGATGACTCGGGGACAGAGATGTGGAGGGAGACTTGAAAGGGCCGGCTGTAGAATTTACTGAGCCTCTGATGAACGGGCCACTGTTAAGTCTAATTATTAATCTTTGGGAAACGTGACCCTTCAATTAACAGAGTAATAATTGCACTGAGGACCAACCGAGCCCCTGGCATTATTAATGAGCACTTAAGGTCAATAGTCATTGGCTTCACTTTATTGTCTGTGATATTTATCACTTATAATATGACTTCCTGGTTAATTACACAGAACCGTACACCATCCACTTTTGATTAATGTGGAAAGTTCATCCAGACTTGGTTAAAAAACACATTTATTATGTGTGATGTATGATAATAAAACCATTTTTTTTCCTTCCCCCAGCTTCGTCCTATGTACATATGTTTTCAATCTTTAGAAAACTGTCCTGTGGGGAGGAACTTCCTAATCCACAAACTTGAGAAAATTTAATAAATCATGTTCGCCACCTGCACGATGTGTGCATTTTCCTGAGATACGATATTCTTGTGGGAAGGCTGGGGTCATAAGTTACGCAAGATGATGAACGCGTTTTTGACTCGAAGGGATTGTTGTGAAACTGCATTCCAGGAACCCTTGCCCTGCCCGGGAGACCTCGGGGGGGGGGGGGGTGTGGCGAAGGGAGGATGCTCTTGGTGCTGCAAGACTCGGGCTGTAATTAGCCGCGCGTCCTTGGACAACAACTTACTCTGCATCTCGTCACCTCGGAATGAATTAATCTGTATTCATTGGTCAGCCCCTCCCCAGCCTCCGTGCAGTGGGGCGGCAGGACCACAGACTC
The DNA here is from genome assembly GCF_036850995.1 of Saccopteryx leptura. Taxonomy (NCBI): domain Eukaryota; kingdom Metazoa; phylum Chordata; class Mammalia; order Chiroptera; family Emballonuridae; genus Saccopteryx; species Saccopteryx leptura. Next base: position 3,364,593 of record NC_089515.1, read on the forward strand.
TGGTGCACGGGAGAGGGCTCTGTGCTGCGAAACCCAGCACACCAGGTTGCTGTGTCCGTTTGGGGTAGAGTCCCCTCCAATTCCCCTTGTCGCGGTGGCATTAGCACTTGTTATTTCTGGGCAGATGTTGTTTCCACCCTAGAGAAGCCAGCGTGGTGATGACCTCTCTGCAGCTTCAACCAGCTCCGAGTTAGGGAGCAGGGAGCCAGGTCCGCGTGTGTTACGGGCTGAGCTGTGAGTTCCCCAAGTTCAGGTGTCGACGTCCTGCCAGGACCTCAGAATGTGACCGCATTTGGAGAGAGCGCCTGTAGAGACAGTGACAGTAACAGGTCACCAGGGTGGCCATAATCCAGTCTGACCGGTGGTGTCCTTAGAAGAGGTGGTCAGGACGTGGTCAGAGGTGGTCAGGGATGACCACGTGAGGACATGGAGAAGGTGGCCGTGTACACTGAGGCAGAGAGGGCCCGGGAGAGCCAGCCCCAAGTGAGCACTGTTAGGGCAGCCCCTAGCCGACTAGTGCAGGCATGCTCGTGCAGAGCTCTCCGAGGGCCACAGTGCCCACAACCCAGGGTCTGGACACAGCATTGCTTTGTCTGGCTTCCTGGGCGAATCGAATCGCAAGGGCTCGGTCAACACTGGGCCCAGAGGGCCATCCAGATGCAAGTGGACAACACCGTTGGGTCTCACTGGTAGGGAGGGCAGAGGCTGTGCCTCACGGGGTCCTGAGCATCTTCTTGGTGTAGGGTGACTCCCGGAGGGAGAGGGGCCCCCTCTCTCTGCAAAGTCTCAGCTGAGGGCTGAGGGGTCTTGTTCTCACTCCCACCAAACAGACCAGAGGGAACCCAAACCTGCAGTTCCTGCTTGATGTCCTGTTGGTGGGCAGGGGACTCTGCAGCGTGCAGCGGGCTCCTGGGTCAGGAGTGGCCATCGTGGGTCAGGCCGAGGCCCGTGGCCCGGGCTCGTGCAGTCACCTACTTGGTTCTAGCTTCCGAGAGGGTAGCAGGCTCTCAGGCTCCCATCCAGCCCTGAGAAATGTCTGCAGTCCTGTCAGGTCCAGACACCTCACGAAAGGGGCTCCCTGGAACTCCTGCAGCCACGAGAGCAGAGAGGGCTTTCAAACCCTTTGTGCCACAGCAGGGCTAACAGTGGGGTGACCACAGCCACGGTCCACGGGCACGTTACCGGCCAGGGAGGCCCCTGTGGGCCGACTGGATGAGGAATGTGCATCTTGGGCTTGAGTCTCTCCTCATCTTCATTCAAAAGGGGCGTTCCCTGTGTGCTCATGTGCTCGGGGCAGAGATGGATGTGAACACTGAAAATAGAAAAAAATACAAAACAATTTCCAAGACTGTTGACCAGAAGGAACATTTCAGAACATCGTGCCCAATCGCTTAGCGTCACATGCAGGAGCAAAGGGAGCCCCCCCTCCCCCAACTGTGACCTCCCGGGCTTGTCCAGGCAGCGCGACCTTATCAGGACACACGGGAAGACTTCAAAGTCATCATAGGAGAAGCCGACCCTGTGAGTTTGGACGTGAAATCGAATGCCATCCCACTGCTGGGCACCATCAGCTGTGGACGGTGTGGGGACTGAACGCTCTGGAGGCAACACCGTGTCGTGGCTTTGTCAGCCAGTCAGAAGTCAGGCAGGCGCTGTGGGATTAGGGGGAAAGTGACAGTGTCAGACGGGAAGGACTCGGTGTGTAGAACGCGGTGGAAGTGGCTGAATGAGAGAGAGAAAGGTCGTCGAGGGATCTGCTCCGACCCAACGGGGGACCACGGACGTGGAAGCATTGAGTTCTTGGGGACACCTTTCCCAGTCCTTGTGCTTCCAGACCTGGAGACGCCATCTGCAGAAAAAAAGAGACTCATTCTTTGGATGCCACCTCTTCTTGGGCAGAAAAGTGGGGGCCGGGGGGACATGCCTCCCTCGGCACCCTTGCCCCCTCCCCTCCGCATCCTTCCATCCCTTGGGTTTGAGTGTGGACCTCTCCCCCATGATGTCCCACCTCCTCTCTCCTTGGGGTCAGCTCATGCCTGAAGGCCAGCAGCTAATGTCCCCGGGCCACCTTAGCTATGAAATATTCTCTTATTTAAAACATTGTTTGTTTGTTTTTGATAAATTGTCTGTCAACGGCAGACAAAGTTAACATTTCTTCTAATTGATAAAATTCATATTGAGGTTAGGAGCTAGATGTCTAAATTTCTGAGGGCTCTGGCCCCTTTTCGGGGGTTTCACTCAACACTGGCCCGTCTGCTCTGATAAATTTTGCAGAGCTGTTATCTTTTTCTCACACAGACTAGGATGGGCTTGTACGAATTTCCTCCACGTGAAACCCAGTTCACGTCAACCTCCTCAAACTGGAGTTGGTTATTAATCAAGCACCAACAGGTGGGATATGGGGCAAATGACTTCTTTGTGTCGTACCTGTCAGGGCAACCATGACTTCTTTTTTGTTTTTTTTTTTAGTGTTTGTAAATAATTTTGCACAACTTGGACCTAGATTATTTCTATCAAAAGGGAATGAGTTCTTTCATCCCACTGTATGTAAATTAAAAACCATTAGCGCATTTGTGGTAAAAAAAATAATAAATCGTGCACTGAGCTTGCAGACGGCATTTATTTTGTATGTACATTAATGGGTGGAACTTCCATTTTTTTTTTTTCCTGGAGGCCAGAATCCACTTTGAAATTCATGTTTGATAGATTCCCTGGCTTTCTGAGTAATTTAACTGTCTACAGGGCTGTTGATCCTCCGAGCGCATCAGCAAACCTTGGGGACTTGTGTACCATTCCTGCATATCCAAGTTCAAATATATGCTCAAGGTTGGCTTAAATTTTAAGTTGTTGATCTTATTTCTGATAGATTTGTTAGCTGATCCTCCCTTCCATTTCTTGAACCTGCTCCTAATCCTCAAATATTCTCTCCTTAAACACGTCTTTGCTAAATTCATTGATTGTGTTAGTAAAATGTATTTTAAACGGTGGTTGGGTGAGCAGGCTGCCGCGTGGATATTACGGGAGCCTTCGCTCAGAGACCCGAGATGTTGGGTCGCCTGGCTGTCAGTTGTCGCCTTCTAATTGGTTCTCACTAACAGGTAGACCATTAGATCTCAAGTGGGTTGCAGAAGTGCTTCAAGTTCTTCACTCGTTCTGATACATGTATCTATTTCCATTTTTTTCTATTTTTCACGGGACTGGGTCGGCAGCATGAAATACAAGCCTGGTGTAGCTAATATTTATTGTGCTTCTCTTTAGAATACTTGACACTTTGTTGGTAGCACTCATATTATTTTCCCAAAACGAAGTTTCTAACTCATTGTTACCAACGCACGTTAAGTAAATGGCTTCTCTTCCCCCTCTCCCCCCACCGGTCCATTTTGAAAAGAAGTTTCCAGCTTTCACAATAACTATACCATCGGTTCTTTTTTTTTTTTTTTTTTTTTTTTTTCTGAAGCTGGAAACGGGGAGAGACAGACAGACTCCCGCATGCGCCTGACCGGGATCCACCGAATTTAAAACATTGGCTGTGTCCAAAAGCTACTTTCTCTCAGGCATGTTAAGATGCCCTAAGCACTTTAATAACTATGGTGTTTTTTTTTGTTTTGTTTGTTTTGTTTGTTTTTTAAGCTGTGACCTTCTCAACCCCCTTGGACGGTAACTTGCAGCTAGCAGACCAGGAGTCAGTCTGGCTCAGATGGTTTGTGGTTTAGTCTCAGGTAGAGATGGTTCGTGAACCGAGTGTACCCCACCCAGGACAAACTTGAGCCGAAAGACCTTTGTTCCTCCCCAGACTGGATGGCGTTTTCATGTTCACCTTTCCACCGAAATCCGTTCCCGTCCCAAATCCCGGCACCCCCTTTCTTCCCGTTCCTGCTCGCCGACCCCCCGGGGAGCTGGTCCTCCGGGCCAGGCCCCGTGGCCTCTTGAATGCCCTCCTCCCCCACAGCTCCTCCTCCTCCTAAGTCAGCTCAGAACTTGGAGGCCTTTTTTACCTCTTGATATTTTTCTTCTCCATAAGGAAATTAGTCTAAAGGAAAAAAAAAAAAAAAAAATCCCTTCTGTGTGGCCCGTTCAGCACAGCTTAGGAACTTCCTCTCCGTAGTTTTCAGGCCTGGCCTGACTAGAACACCAGAATTCCAATTTACAGTCTCTGGGGCAGCATTTTAATAGAGGGTTTTTGTGTGTGTGTGTGTGTGTGTGTGTTTTTGCCGGTGTTAAAGCTTAACTCTGGTGTTACATTCATATTCCACCATGGAGGTTTAACCACCCAGTTTTATTAGCAGCAAAATAAAAGTACCAGGAAAATGAAATCTCAGTGTTTGTGTCATGGGAAGGAGCGGCCGTGCCCCCTTCTCCCCACGGTAATTTATATCTTCCTGGATCGTGGTGCGGGTAAACCTGGAGAGCGGTAAAAAAAAAAAAAAAGAAAGAAAAAGAAAAAAAAAGAGGCCATTGGAGAACATCTCTGACTTAAATGAATTATGTGTAGTAAAAGAATACCCAGCCCACATTATCTTTGCCTTTTAAGGAAGTCAGGCTTTGGTAGCAGGAGTATTGGATACAGTGATGCACCCTGGACAAAGATGACTTTCGAGGCGAAGTTAATAGATCTGGAAGGCGGAAATGAGAAATAATGAATCTGTCTCATTAAAGAAAGAAAAAAAAATTTTTTTTTCTCCCCCAAATTATTTCTATTCTCAGCTTTTTGCGTCTTCCGGAGGGTTCCGGGCCCTGAACTCTGTGTTGGGATCCCCGCATGAGCCTCCGTCGCCGCAGGTCTGCTTCTACTTTGAGGACTTGGTGTGGGCCGAGGATGTGGATGCCCTGTTGGACAGGGGACAGTGACATTTTGCTGTGGGTGGAAGGACATCGCAGCCAAGGCCTTGAAGGAGGCTCGAAGGAGTGTCATCAGGGCCGTGCCTGAGGCCTGGTTGGGGCATCGTTGGGTCCCTGGGCTCGCCCCTCGTGCCCTGACTCTGTCACCGATGTTCCTACGTTCCTTCGAGCCCCGTGGCATTTTCCTTTGTCCCTGATGTGGGCCTATGAGGCCCAAGCCCCAGTTCAGCAGGGAGGAGCCGAGGAGATCACGGGAGAAAGGGTTTCAGGAGAGATGCCATGCCTCCAGGGCTTGCCCTCGGGAAGGGCATGTCCCAGCATTTTTTCCCACCTGTTTCCAGGGCTTTCGCCCGGGTTGGAAGAAACAAATCTTGATTTTCACTACAGATGCCGGATGAAATACCACGCACGCAGTTAAACTTGCTTTTCAGATAAACAATGAATAGGTGCATAGTTTTTTATAAGTATGTCCCAGCCATCATCAGTGACACGGGAGGGGGAAGGGGCGCCTGGAGTCAGAAGTCGCATGTCCGGCTGTGGCTGCCTCGCAAGTCCCTGACCTTGCTGTGAGCCTCAGTCTTCACAGCTTTAAGATGGACATCCAGCTCACCCCATCAAGCTGCTGAGAGGGTACCGGGAGCTGATGTGAATTTCTGGAACGCTTTCAATCACCGGGCACAGCATTGTTTCCATGTGCCCTGCCCTGGGAGGCACGGGCATCTGCTTGCCCCACTGGTATGACTGGGGACAGCGATACAGTAACTCACAGGCATCTTTTCCAACAGAAAATACCGAATCAACCTCTTGTCCCCCAGTTAAACTTCATGTGTCTTCTCTTGGCTTCATATGTGTCATGGGCCCGTTAATTTTACGTGTTCCCTTGCTTGGCAGGAGCTGGGTTTCTGGGTCCATTTTCGGAGCAGTCCCCGAGGTGCCTGGCCCTTTAACACTGCCAACGGAGGCATGGGGCTTGTGGCCCTGGCACTCAGGAAAAGCCCTTTGGAGCTATCCATTCCCAACTGTCACAGCCTCTTACTCCTCCATAGAAGCAACGAAGCGGAGCCATCGTCACCTCTCAAAGACGGCAGCAGGGGGCCTGGGGGTGTGTGTGGGGGATCCAGCCTGAGCTTGTGTTCTGTAACAGTCCTGGAAGGCTGATGGGACAAAAGCCAGCCAGGCAAGATGGCAACAGGCGATAAGGAGCTGGGGCAGATGTGACAGATACAATGGCCTCTGGACCGAGGCCGGGCTGGACGCAGGACAAGCTGCTGGGGGTGGCTGGGGCTTCCCACCTGTGGGTTCTGCATGGAAGGTGAGGGCGGTGACCTCTGCCCTTTGCCCTCTGCCCTCTCTCCTCTCTGTGACCCGCCCAGAGCCTGACATAGCCCCGGTCTTTTCCCGGCTCCTTGGAAGAGGCCGAGAGTAAACTTTGCTGAGTCCTTTCCCTTCCACCCCACCGAGGCTTGTGTTTTCTCAGCCTCTCTGGGCACTACCCTCTCATTCCCTGGGAGGGAAGAGCTCAATCTGTCTCCTCCAACCGCCGTTACCCTCCCCGTCGAGGGCTCTGAGCTGTTCACATCCACCCTTCAGACCCATCTGGTCCAGGCACCTTGTTGCCTTTCTTATTGGCCCCTTCTCTCCGCTGCATTTGGCCTTCTGATGTCTTGGAGATTCCTTCTGCTCTGGTGGAGCTATTTGTGAGGCTTCCCCTGGGTCCTCGGCAGAGTCTGTGCTGCCTCCCCCTCCGCCCCCTTCCCGCCCGCTCTTTGTCTCCCATTGTCACGGGCGCGCTTTCCTTGGGAGGAACACTTTCTCCTTTTTTTGGTTGAATTTCGCTGTCTACTCACAAAACAGCGGAGTTTCGCTGCCCCACCCCTACCCCCTGTGATGGATGGAAAAAGAATATCATACCAATTGATGTAGATAAAAAAAAAAATTAGCGCTTCACTGTAGGGAACCGAAATTAGCCATCAGATGTAAGTGTAGAGAGTATTTTAAGAGTTTTTTTTTTGTTGTTGTTTTTTTTTTTTTTTTTTTTTTTTTTAATTCTCGTGATGTGAGACCTTTTGACACAAAGTTTTATGTGCTGTGATGTGGGAGGGAATGGGGTAACATGATTACATATTTTACTTTTCCCCGTGGTTGATTTATGGACCTACTCTTCGTGATGGGAAATGAGGACCCTGCAGATCTGACGGGGCCTCCTTTTGGAGAGAACAAGTCCTTTGTGTGTATTTTCTAGAAATGCAGGCTCAGAATTTCAGGGCTATGCCAGAAAATAGACTCAGAGTAGAATTTGAGTCAGAATGCCTTGCCGTTATGGAAATGAAACGGCCAAAAAGAGGCCCTTCGAACTCAGATAGGTGTCACTCAGCGCCTGAAAGTGACAGCTGCTCAATCCATGGATCACCCACGCAGGAGGAGAAAATCCTAATTTAACGGAGTGTTGATAGCAAATAATTATTCACAAGAAGCCTTTCTGACAGTGACTCATTGGTTCTTATTTAAAAAAAAAACCCATAAAAATACACTCTGTTTCTTAAAACCTGTTGTCACCTTCCTGGGTTCCTGATTGCCTCATTTAGGAATTTGTTTTATTACAATCTACAATCTCACCTAAATCACCGTGGCGGCCACTCGTTACCTTGGCGTCTGGAAGCCCCGGGTTTACAAAGCGCAGCAATCTCAGCGAGTGCAGGCTGAGAATTTCTTGGGCTCAGCTCTTGAATGTGTCCTTTCAAAATCAGGATGCTGGAAGTCGAATACATTTGCTGATGGAAGCCGTTTAACCTATGCGGTTTGAACAGGCAAACAGATGTATTGAATCTATAGTTCCACTCAACAGGGATGTATCATGGCGTCAGAACTGTACTCTTAGCTCAAAGGAGCTGCCAAAGTCCCATCTCTTCAGTTAGAGGAAATACATTTAAATGTCTCACATTAAATATATAGATCTATATTATATATATGTGTGTGTGTGTTTACGTGTGTGTGTGTGTATGTATATATATATATATATATATATATATATATATATATATATATATGTTTATTTAAAATGCCTTGTATGAAATATTCCAGATTATCATCGAGATCACAGGGGTATTCATCTTTCTTGGCAATCTGAGAAACAAGCTCTGTGGACAGTTCTGACTGTGGCTATTTTTGGTGGCTATAAAAGAGTTGGGTTTCTCTTTTCCATCTTCCCTTTGCCGGGGGCGGGGGGGGGGGGCGGCAACCGGGCCTATGTTGCATTTTCACTGATCTGTGAGTGGGGACCCAGGTGTTTGTCGCCCCCCCGCCCCCGTTTTGGGAGGAGGGGTGCAGCGAGCCGTCTGCTGCCACAGGGTGGTGCTCTGCAGACAAGGGCCGGCGAGTTTTATCACCGTGAGAATGCAGTTTCTCCTGGATAAGAGGAGTGGTGTGAAACATCCCGCTATTTGGGGAGTCTTTCTTATGGATGTTCTAAGTCCAGGGGGTCCTGGCTGGACTGGCCAATGTTCCCACACACGAATCCATGTCAGCGATGTCCCACGTCGAACCAGAGCTCCATGCCAGCAGTTACAGGGGAGGCGATGGTTTCAGGGGCTGATATACATTGTCCCCCGGGAACCTGGGCCCCGTAGAAGGCAACAGGCCACTTGCTCCCAATACCAGTTCTGCCAAGGATTCGATGGACTACTCGCTGGGGAGCAAGGATGACATTCATTTAGGAGAACTTTGGCTCCGAATGACACACTGAGCCCTGGAATGGAAAAAAGAGGGGGGGGGGGAGTGGCTTGGTGAGCTTCGCGTCGGCCGTTCACACTCGGGTGGCTCCCACGCTTCCCCCAGCGCCCCCCACGCAGGAGCAGCTGCACCCAGAGCTGAAGCTGGAGAGGGGCGGCGCTCCGCGCCAGCCAGCCCTGGTCCAGGCACGTGTTGCTTAGCAACGGCGCGCAGACGGAGGATGCTGACAACCCGGAGAGAGGGCTGCCGTGGGGCTGGCGCCCGCGGAGGATGGGAATACATCCCCCTAACCGGAGGAGGAGGAGGAGGAGGCGGCAGCCGGTCGGCTGGCGCTGGCTGGTCCAGACTGGGGCCCCTCACTTATCATCCCCTTTATGAGGGCAGAAGTGGGAAGCCTTCCATGGTGCGTGGTTGCCATCCCTCAGGGGTAAATTTTTAGCTGCAGAATTTATGAGTTGCCCATTTATTTGATTTGGCTTTTGGTTAATTTTTTTTCCCTCTTCTTGTCAACCTGACAATATGAGGGCAGACGGATGCGGTCCCTGTAGGAGAGGCAGTAAATGGTGCTCACGCGGCCACTTTACGGGGGTCTCCCAGGCGCTCCCTTGTCCCCTCCCTCTCCCCCTTCTGCCCCCACCTCCTTCCTCCTGCCTGTTCAGCAGGGCGCATGCACCAGAACGCTCCACTCCAAATAACCAAACCCAGAAGTAAATACGAACGCCGGCCTCATTAATGTTACCTGTCAATTCCCTAAGCACAGGACCCCAAATGGCCCCCCGCGACGGCCCGGCCTTCTCTGGGAAGCACATAAAAGAAGATGATCAGTGGGTGTGTTTGTGGAAATCATTAGCGGGGTGTTGGAAGATATGCTTATAAGTCAGTAATTCTTTTTGACAGAACCTTCATGCCAGTTCTGTGATGATTCTTCTTAACAGAAGGAAGAAACACACGGCCCCCACTTCTTCTGACAGATGTCAGGGATCCTGAGAAGTGATGTGAAGGAAGACCTTGATTACTGTCTCCCCCCACCCCCCTTTTAACCGACACGGATGCATGGGACATTTTGTCACCTTCATGTCTGCTTCTTTGGTTCTTCTCACCACCCTCTGGCGAGAGAGCATAACAGTCCACTTTTCAAAGAACAGTAAACAGTCTGAGAGGCAAAATTTAGGTTAGGAAAGGTCCCACATCATGGAGAGTCCGTCTGAATTCTTAAAAGTCATTTCGATGCTGCTTTTAGTCCACACGTACCTGCCTACGGTGTTCAACTTTGGGGTTGAAAGCCAACATGGAAAGACATGTCACTCTCCAGGGATGTTTCTATAGCTCCTATGGTGTTCATTCTGGAGAATGTTGAGTTACCGTGTTGCCACCAAAGAGAGCTCTTTCTCCTGTTTTGCATTTGGGGGTTTACAAACAACCCTCTGCCTTGGCCTGACCAAGATGTGATCCTTGGACCCCAACAGAAAACGAATTGCCAAAGCAGTTAGGGGACATGTCAGCTCCTATGAGGCTCTTTATTTTTCTTGGAAGGAGTCCCATCGAGTGATTTCTGCAGAACTGTATTTCCGAGAAAGCTGATTAAGGAACAATGAGTGAGCCAGTTTCAGCCCTGGTCCCGGTGTGGAGGACGCCTTCCCAGGGTGCCACTCCTCGCTTTGATGTGGGAGGGAGGAAGGTACGAGATACAGGGAAGCACTTTGTAATCATTTATTAGTCTCGGGAAGGGCCCCGAAGGTCCTTGAATTGTAATAGAAAACAGCGGTTATAAATCAGGCGTCGGCACGAGGAGCCCCCCACCCCGTGGCTGTGCAGACGTTTGCGGTGGGGCTGCCATCTCCTGGCCCTCCTGGTGGGGTGTGAGCGGAAAGGAGCTGCTGACAGTCTTTCTTTTTCTCCTCCTCCTCGTCAGCACCAGAGCAGCACCCGCAGCTCTACTCCTGCACGGCCTGTGTGGTTGGAGGGACGGCGGACAGACCCTTGATTAAGAGCAGGGTTCCCAGGGCTGCTGTCCGTTTGGCTGACCGATGCGTTCACTGACTTTGGCCGGCCAGGATTAAAACCAGTTTAACTGAACATACCTATTTGAGCCAGCGATCCACAGCCGGGCCCTTTCCTCTCCCCTGGCTATCGCCACCCTCCATGTCCACCCGCTCACCTACCTTCCCGATGCTTCTGTCCATCCCTCTCGCCGTGCCTACTGCCTGACTCCTCCACGCAGGGTCTCCCCTCTGCCCAACCCGCGTCTCTCTCCTCCTCGCTCTTTCAGTCCTTGCCCTGGCCCGCCTTCTCCAGCACGAGCAGGAAGGAAAGATGGCTTTGGGTTTTGGAACCCTCAGCGGGAGCTGCGGGAGAGGTGGCGGCAAGAGGCCTCTCATGGGGTTAGATGGTGGAAGGTTGGTTCCGATGCCCTGCCCAGCCCTGGGGCTGCCTGTTGTGGGCACCAGCAGCTCCTTTGCCCCTGTTGGTCGAGTCCAACTAGACAGGACTTCCCTCCTACAGGTGGGCAGGATGGGAGAGAAATTTTTTGAATTGATTTGGAACCTCTTCCAAGTCTTCCAAAATAAGGAGGATTTTTCACAGCTGTGTTCTCACCGGTTTGTGAGCACAAAGGGGACATTTTTCTCAGCAGTGGATGGTAAGAGTGTCGGAGCCCTCCACTCCCCGGGTTCTGTTCTTAGACCCGGCTGCCCTGGGCCGTGTGAAGTCCACTAGTTCAGGGAAGCTTCACATCGTTATGTGTAAATCTTGCACAGGTAACCACAAGTCCAGAGAAAAGTCCCAATTGGGAAAGGCCATTAACAATTTTATTTTCTAATTTTATTAGGGTTTCCAGTTCTAGGAAGGTTTCTTTTTTTCTTCTTATGTGACTTTGAGGTTAAGTGTATCGAAGCTGAGGACAGTGAAACAAGGAAGAGCCTAAAATAGAAGAAGAAGCAGGAGGTCCGAGGTGGGGCGGCTCTGGCTCTCCAGGAAGTCAGAGAGAAGGGGCTGTAGAGACAGGTGCGGGTGAGCCCAGGAGGGGCGCTGCTGCCCACTGCTCTCCTGGCTGCAGGTCTCGTGAGGACGGGACTGAGATGCTCAGGAGATGCACTGTGGGGGAAGAAGAGGGGGAAGAGGAAGGGAAGGGCATGGGCGTGCTCTCGGGAGGGAGAACACGCTAGAAAGTTTTTATGTTGGCTTTGCTTATTTAAATGGAATGCAGTTTGTTTTTGCCAAAAAAAAAAAAAAAAAAAAAAAAAAAAAAAAGAAGCAAGTCCTGTTTCCTTTAAAGGAATGATTTAATTACCTCATGGATTTTTTTTTAAAAAAATGAAAAGCTTCATGTAAAAAGTAGAATACATTTCAATCAAATCTAGACAGTTTCGCCACCGTGACGTGGCCCCTGCCGTGTGGCCAGCGTTTGTCTGGTCTCCCGGCCGACCGGTGCTACACTTCACCACCACCTACATCTGCAAGGTAGGGAAAGGCTCAATGATCTTCTCTGTTCACTGCTTAATTATGTTATTTTTACCCTTCCTGAAGACCTGACACAAGGCAAATTTACATTACTGTGCTCCTAATTAGCCAATAACCCTTAAGGATTTGAATGATACATACCCAAAGCCATTTCCTTTTTCACTATGAATTTCCTGACGTCAGGTGGAGAAGACGGCAGAAGACGTCTTGGTGATGACAGCCCTCAGCGTGTCTGTCTCCCAAGTCACCCGGCGTTAAAAGCCACATAATGATTTCAGCAGGATTATAAAGCACATTATAGGAAATCAATAGGTACAGTAGGCAGTCGGCGAAGACATGCTCGGTTGTTCATCAGACGGCGCAGATCCTCACGGGGGCCGCTTTTCGTTTTTAAATTAAATCAGTCGTGTCTGCCTTTCCCTGTCACCCCCACCCTGCCACCACCCAGGACCGACGTGGCACACACTGGGCGTGCTCACCCGGCTCTGATCCCCCCTGCCTCTCTGTCCTTGTGACTCTTGTCTCCCTGACACTGTGAGATCACCCACTTTCACTGGCTGCCTGGGTCCCTACCGATCTCTGTTCTGTACCCGAACCCCGTGTTGTCCAGTCCTTTTGATCGTACATGCTGAGGTGCTTTAGAAGGTAGGCCGCATCGTTCCCGGGGTGACTCAGGGCCGGTCTAAGCCGGTGCTCCTTCAACGAGGTGGAGTGTAATTCGTGGTAAGAAGTCCACCTCATGGCTTAACCCGTTGGTAAGCGGGTGGGAAGGTGCTTGTGTGTCTGTGTATCTACATCCAGACTCAAATTCCAATTGCAAAACAGGGAGTTGGGACCGACTCTACTGATTTCATTCATTTCAGCGTGTGATGGATGCTCTGAAGCCAACCATGGTCTTCCATTCTACCCATTTGTGATTGGTTTAGAGGAGGGCGTATGAGACAATTCTGGCCAATAAGGAGCGGAGGAGCTCCTACGAAAGATTTGAGTGATAGGTGGAGGCAGGTGGGCAGCAATGGTTCCTTTGCTGCTGGGCATCAGGCTGCTGGCCTGTGATGGCCAAATCCCAGACTGACTAGGCATGGAGAGAGTCTGAGGATAGCAGAGAAAAAAATAGAAGGCTACCAGGATCCTCGATTATGCTCCTGAATCAATCAGGGCTCCCCCACGCCATTGCAGGAATAGTCCTGGTGGGATCAGTTTCCCCATTGTCTAACTCAGTTCCATGGGAGTTCCCTGTCACCTGCAGCCCAGGCAGTTGGGAGCTCGCTAACCAATACACCTGTCCGCAGTGTCCAGGAGCGAAATAGTCCGAGGTGGCCCCGCGGGAAGAGATGTTGGTGAACTAGGGTTGTATTCCAACAAAGAGAATAAGACGAACCTGGAACCCTTTCTGTGCTGTGACTGTACGTCGACTAACATTTGTGACTTCGGTGGCAGGTGGGGCTGGGTCGGGGGGAATCTGAGGCAGCAGACCTCTGGGGTTTTGACTCTTGGCAGGTGACCTGGAAGGGCTGCACAGTCTTTTATAACTTTGCTGAGCCTCTCATTTGGACTCTGCCTGGCATGGAATAGATGTCCCGGGCTGTGAATACTTGACCAAGGAGCCTAAGTCACACACAGCTGCTTGAGGATGAAGCCCCGTGGCTTGCCGCCCACCCCTACGGACTGACTGATTCTTGCAAACGGCTGGGGAAAGCGCCGCATCCCCATTCCCACGCCTCTGCATTCCAAAAGCTGTTTGTCAATGTTGGAGGATTTATGGCCAAGAAATGGAGTTCTAGACCAAGTTGAGAGCGAAGTGGGGGGGGGGGGCGCTGGTGGTCCAGGCCTTGGGCGAGAGAGTACCTCAGAGGATCTGCATGGAGATAATAAGCCAAAGTGACCACGAACATTGTGGGAGAGCGTCACCCAGCGTAGACACCACTTGCTGACATAGGCTGAGAGTCACGGAAAGTGTGGGGACCGTTGACATCTGACTGGCGCGGACTCCACGTGAGTTTGTTGGAGATGATACCCTCAGACGGTGTTTGTGAGGGTCTTGCACAAGCCCCCCCCGGGAATGTCCAGGGTTTTCTGACCTGCAGCATGAGAAGGTCAGAGGATGGCTCTGCGTTATGGGAGACACAGGCTGTTCATTGTTAAGAAGTTGCAGCAATCATCTTATCCTCGGCAATCTCGTGTGAAGCTTTCTTTTTTTTTAAAAAAAAAATTTATTTATTCATTTTTAGAGAGGGAGAGAGAGAGACAGAGAGAGAGAAGGGGGGAGGAGCAGGAAGCATCACCTCCCATATGTGCCTTGACCAGGCAAGCCCAGGGTTTCAAACCAGTGACCTCAGCATTTCCAGGTCGATGCTTTATCTACTGCGCCACCACAGGTCAGGCTCGTGTGAAGCTTTCTACCTGGTCTCTGAGCCTCACCTCTACTCACGCACGGTGTGTTAGGTATATCGATTTCCATGGAGTCAATTAATTAAACCACATGGGTTTAAGTGACCTCAGCGTGAGGTGCTTGAGTGGACTCCAAAAGACAGGAATCAGAAGCAGAGGGGACGGAAGTGAATCTCTTTGGTGACAGGCATTTAGACACTGGGAATGCAAACCAGATGCTGGAGCCAGGGCTCTGGCCAGTACTCTGATCCATGTCCTCATGTTGGCAGCTGAGCTCTTGCCCATGGCCAGACCTGGAGCAGGGGCTGAGCGATGATGTATAGTAGCCGATCTTCACTGGGGCCCTGCCACAGTCCCGGCTGAGTCCCCTCCAAGCGCAGGGGCTGCGTACTATGGAAAGATGCTGTCTGCCGTGGTCAGAGCGGAAAGGATAGACTTGTCAGTTTACCTTTGGCTGAGGTGTGTACATGCTGGTGTTGTCCTTCTGCAGGAGCAGGACAGAGCAAGCACGAGGAAGGACACCAGGCATCCAGGTGAGGGTGTGTGCCCAGGAAGAGAAGAGCCAGGCACCCGGATTGTTCCCGACAAGACTGTACGAAGAACCATCCCAGGGACCGGGGAAATGGGGTGAAAAGTGGTGCCCTGTGATCTGCCACAGACAGGAGGTATGTTTTTATTTATTTTTTATTTTTTTAGAAAAAAAGTTCTAAATGCTTTAATCATTTGTGGCAACATCACAGTCTTCTATCTGGAATTTATCAGTTTGCTTGTATGAACAGAGCCATGCAATGCTTGGGTGCTGTGCTTCTAGTTCATGAAAATTAAAGGGAAATCGGTTGATTTGGGATAGAAAATTGGCAACCATTCTTGACAAGCCAAGCTGGCTCCCCACAGCGCCGACCCCCGCAGGGCTGGCTGTCCCCAGGAGAACGCTGGTTTCCTGTTTGGCTGGAAACCCGGAGACCATCCGCCCTGGTTCATTTTCCGCACGTTGTCTGTCTTTCCCCCTCCAGGGTGCTGACTGGTGCGGAGTGGTCAGCGGCGGGAGACCCTTTCATTAAGCCCAGACACTGACAATTTGAGGTTTGTTGAAAAAAAAATTTCTTTTCTCTCTCTCTTGTCTGTGTTTTGAAATTCCTGTGAAAACCCAGGGTACCCCCTTGAGGTGTTACTTATACTGTAAAATCGTTTGCTTTGGGGAATCTTATTTCATTTATTCATCTTTCGAAACTGAGTTGCCAGAATCCAGAGTAGATAACAGTTGAATATAAAGTGTTTTGCGAGCGCTTCAGCCAACACTTGGAAGTGTGTGTGTGATAATAAAAAATAAAAAAAAAAAAGAGAGAGAGAGAGAAAAGAAAAGAAAACAACGCATGAACTCGTCAGGTTTTTGAAGTTTAAATCATCATCTCAGTGCTGGTTGAACTTGTTTTCCTTGCAGCCTTACACAGGAAACGATCCCAGCCCGGACACTTTTGCCCCAGGATTAAACTGTAAGTGTGTTTTGGGCAGGAGAGGCTTCATGGATTTAAAAAAAAAAAAAAAAAAAAAAAATTGAGATACCCTTCATTAATAACATTACATCCCTTTTAGATGCATAACTCTATAATTTTATACCTGCCTGTGGGTTCTAGAATCTTCCACGTGCGCAGGTTCTCAGTTGTACCTTTGCTAAAAATAACCGCGGAGCTCGACATTTGAAACCGTAGGGGGCGGCCCCTTTCGCCCCGCTGTGACAGGGCTCATTACCACCCAGATGTCCTGGGATCCGAACACCCCGAGTTCTGGCCTCCCCTGGGGTGCCCAGTGCTTCCAAGTGACAACCCTGTCGTTAGCAGCCTGAGCTGATTGCGGAAGCTAGCACCCTACACGGAACGCGAATCTAAAAATTAAAACTGGCAAAAAACAATTGTTATTGACTGAAATGGGAAGTGAGTTGTAATTTGGGGGCTGAATTATTTATGAACATCGCTGGGGTTGTACCTGAGCTGCGCAGATGGCAAAGTCTGCTTCGGAGGCTCGCTGGAGGCGTGAGCCGGATGGGAGGGGGAGGTATTCAGTCTCGTGGGGACAGGACATAGCCGAATGGGGGGGGGTTACGCAGTCAACGTGTGGCTGGTGTGGGAGGGCTGGGGCCGAGCAGAGGCCGGGCAGGGTGACGCAGAAGGAAGGTCTTCATGGCGGGAACGCCAGCAACCCTTTGTACAGAAGACGATCATTTTTCATTCAAAATTTAGGCAGACAGCAGGCAAAATGTAATCACTTCCCAGCATTGCCGCATGGCACAGCCGATTAGAGCAGCTCTGTGATGGTAATCAGGTAGTGAACTTGAAACCACCCCTAATTAAACTGTCTGCGTCGTTCCCCCCCCCCCCCCAGCCTCTTCCTGTAATGATGTCAAACCATGGAGCAATTAGTGGCACCTCTATGAATGTAAACACGGTGAGTAAATCATATAAACTTAACCTGGTTTGCTTATTGAAGAAGAAGAAAAAAAACATCTCCTAAAGAGGAATTAATTAGCTTTGTATGTTTTGGAATCTCCAATAATGGAATCATTTTGGAATCTTTCACTGAAATACAATTATTATTATTATTATTATTATTATTATTATTATTATTATTCCCCCCCCCCCCCCAGCGATGTCTACAAACAGAATCTTCCATGCAGGGGAGGGGTCTGCAAGAGGATATCTTACAGTTTACTTAGTATTCATTTTATGTCTGCAACAGTGGGCAAAGGGTGGGATTTAGGATGGGAGTTCACTAGTTGACCCAGTTTGAAAATAGTTTTCTCCAGAGGAAGGGATACTATGGGTGTCATCGGAAGGCTGTGTCTTCCCTGAGTTCCGCGCCGCCAGCCGCCAGCGTGGAGTGTTCCAAGCTGATATGAATGTGATGTTTGGGCCTCGAAGCCACCTGGATGCAAATCCCTGTCACCTTGGAAGACACCAGACCCCAAGCTGTGTGGCTTGGGAACCATCTCCAGATTCAAGGGAAGTGGCCAATTCCAGACAAAGAAATCGAACAACAGTAACAACAACAGAACACTCAGGCCTTCTAACCTGAGGGTCTTTCCACCGCTGCCTCCGGGGAGCACGAGAGGAGAGGGAACCCCGTGTGAAGTTTAGCTCGCTTCCGCTGGCCTTCCCTCGCAGACATCCTGGGTGCTGGTGGCGGATGGTTTACCTGAGCCATCAGCGGCAGAGCACATTTATGGTTATTGTATTTTACAGGTTGATAGATTTTTATATTCTGTCCAAGTCAGGATCTTACACCACCTGGTTTATTATTTAGTAATTTACAGTGCAGTCAGGCATGTTTGGCTTAATGTAGGATAAACTTATAAATCTATTGTTCTCCTGTGCGCCAGGGGTTGGTGTGCAGTGAACTACGGAGCCGGCTGCGTCCATACATTCCAGCCCCGCTTTTCTCTTTGATAGGGAAGCAGGCAATAGATAACACAGTGACAGTCGTGTCCCCGGGGATGACAAAATGTGAGAGCAACACCGCGTCAGGTTAGTAGGTCATTATTGTAGGAGCCGTCATCCATTAATGGACTATGGTGCTCGGCTCCATCCAAGTCAGATTGTGGCTCGTGGCGGGAGAATTGTTATCTAATAGCTAACTTTGCTTCCTCACGGTCATCTTATTAGTTCTCCCGACAAAAAAAAAAAAAAAAAAAAAGAAAGAAAGAAAAAAAGAAAGGTGTATTTGGAGGTTTTTGAGGGAATGGCATTCTGCCCCAGGTCTTTCTGATGTTCTATAAAGTGCGTAGCCAGACACACGAACTAGTGGCTGCACAGGACTCTATGGTGAACAGCAGTTTTGTGGTTGATACGCAGCAAGAAAACCATGGGGAGAGACAGAGGAGGCGAGGAGAAGGTGTGCCCGTCCCCTCCACCCCAGCTCTTCAAACACAAGGACCCTGACGTGGTTTTCACATAGGTCCCGGGAGTTAAAGTCCACTACCAAAACAGATAAAAAAAAAAAAAAAAAAAAAAAAGGAACGACTGTGGGATTTTATACAATTTTTACTGGGTGTAAAATGGATCTGAGAAGCACATCGTTCATACAGGGTCTCCGACAGAAGAGTGCATTTTTAGGAAGACCGTAGGAATCCCTGCATTTTTAAGCTGTAATGTCAAGAAGTTTAGTTGTGCAGTTGGGGTCGGTGGTGGACTATTTCTGCCATCTTTTGGAGAAATGAAGGTCACCACACACTCTGTTACTTTCTGATAAGCCCCTCAGCCGCTTGATCAGGGCGCCTTCTCCACACAGAGTCACGGAAATCAGAGTCCACGTTTTCCAGGGGAGGTGGCTGTGCAGGCAAGTTCGCATGGAGCGTATGGCCTTTAATCCCTGTGCCGGATTATGGAAATCATTTCTGGAAAGTTCTCTGTGATGCCAAGAATGTGAGAGGATACCCATAACCCATACGGGACCATCCTTTTAACCGGATGAGCAGAGAGGCAGAGAGTAGAAGAGCTGAGCGACTGTGGTCCAGAATTGCAGAGATGAGGGACAATGGGCTTCCAGCCTGGGCTTCTGTTCAGATCTGGACTCCTGTGGCTGGAGTAGGCTGAGGAGGAGGAGGAGGAGGAGGAAGAAGAGGAGGAAGGGGAGGAAGAGGAGGAGAAAGAGGAGGAGGAGGAGCAGGAAGAAGAGAAGAAAGAGGAGGAGGAGGAGGAAGAGGAGGAAGAGGAGGAAGAGGAGGAGAAAGAGGAGGAGGAGGAGCAGGAAGAAGAGAAGAAAGAGGAGGAGGAGGAGGAGGAAGAGGAGGAGAAAGAGGAGGAGGAGGAGGAAGAAGAGGAGGAGGAGGAGGAAGAGAAGGAGGAGGAAGAGAAGAAAGAGGAGGAGGAGGAGGAGGAAGTGGAGGAGGAGGAGGGAGGGAGGCGAGGGGGAAGTGAGTATGTGTATCATTAAAACTTGATATAATTTTCTTGTTTGATAAAGCACCTATATAATGAAGATTAAGTACCAAATTAATACTCAAATCTATTCTAATCCAAATTCTGCCGCTCGTCCCTGAGTGTGTATGTGGATGTATGAGTGCATACAGGTTCCATCCCCCAAATTCTGCCGCTCGTCCCTGAGTGTGTATGTGGATGTATGTGTGTACACAGGTTCCATCCCCCAAATTCTGCCGCTCGTCCCTGAGTGTGTATGTGGATGTATGAGTGCACACAGGTTCCATCCCCCAAATTCTGCCACTCGTCCCTGAGTGTGTATGTGGATGTATGAGTGCATACAGGTTCCATCCCCCAAATTCTGCCGCTCGTCCCTGAGTGTGTATGTGGATGTATGTGTGTACACAGGTTTCACCCCCCAGTTCCTTACTTGCCCACCTGCACTGACCTGCCCACCCCCACCCCACATGCACATGGTACCAGGAAAGCCTAATCCCCCCCATGGATGGGGGGTGCCTGTGGGGTCTCTGAGTTTCCACACTGGCCTGTGACCCAACCCAACCGCAGGACCTCCTCATCGAGCGCCCTGTGGACTCGACCATGCACTTCAGTTTATAAAAGTTGCCAGGTGTTGCACTATGGAAGTATTAAATATGCTTTTAATTGGGGCACCTTTTTCCTTCCTTGCCTTTATTTTGATATTACTGAGGTGAAAACCTATGAGATAGAATGCCTGAGATACTTTTCACTTAGTGATTAATTCCTTATTTGCCTTCTCAGCTAAAAACACTCAAGTCATTATGATTTATTGCAAAAGTTTAATTGATAGTCTAAATCTTTATTAAAGATATGACAAGTGCATGAGGAGCCATGTTATTACTTTTCATCACCATCTGTTGGGAAGCCTTAGCCCATTTAATTATTGGGTAAAGGTAGTTTTTAAGAATAAAATCTTGATCCTAGGAAAGAAAGCTGATATAGTTTGGCAGCTGATGAAGATACACACTTTAATCATGAGTCAATTCTGAGAAGAGATAAGACAGAACCACTATACCACCCACTGAAATGGCTAAAATTAAAAAAAAAAAATCTGACAGTACCAAGTGTTGGCAAAGATATGGAGCAGCTGGAAACACTCTTCATATGTTGCCAGTTGAAATTAGAAACGGTCCAGCCTCTGTGGAAGAAAGCTCTGCCACGTCTCGTCAAGGTAACATACAACCCAGTAATTCCACCCCTGGGTATTCACCCAAGAAAATGAAAACACATGTCCACAGAATGGCCTGGACACAGATGGCTCTCAGCAGCCTTCAGAGTAGCACAACCACACACACACACACACACACACACACCCCACCGTAAACAACCACATGTCAATCAAAAGGTGAGCTGATCCACAAATCCCTGGTAAGTCCACACCAAGAACGCTAGGCAGTGATACAAATGAAATAAATATTGATACCTACATAACATGGGTGACTATTCAAAGTCTACGGTGACAGGAGCCAGATGCAAAAGAAAGCATGTTCATTGCAGAACCACCGATAGGCAGTTGTTTCACAGAATTCTGGGAAAGGAAGGCTGTCAGGAAGCAGAGGAGTAGTTGTTGGGAGGCGGAAGCTGGGAGGATGTGGTTGCCAAGAGACACAGGGAATTCTGGGGCTGGTAGAAACTCGTAAAAGTGCCCAAACTCACCCAACCGTACAATGAGAATGGGCAATTTTAGTACCCATAAGCCATACCTCAATCAAGATGGAAAAAGAAATAGACAAGAATGATTCTTTCATTCCTTTAAAAATATGATCTGAAAGCCAGAAACATCCTGGGAAAGACTGATGGTGTGTCTGAACCTATCGATGGCACCAAGACAAAGAGTTAAAAGACAAAGGGAGGGCTGGAGGAAATATTTTAAAACGATGATTCATTGATTTATCTTCAGTCTTAAAGTACTGTTACCAAAAAAAAAAAAAAAATGTTAAATCAGTAGAAAATCCTCTGACCGGACAACTCTCCAGGTGGAAAAATAATAACGGTGGCGCATGACGTTGTTGAGAACCTACCATCCTGACACCCACTGTTCAAAGTGCTTTATAGTTTTAATTGAGGTATAATTGGCATGCAATGCATTGCACATATTTAAAGTGTAGAGCAGGGGTCAGGAAACTTTTTGGCTGAGAGAGCCATGAACGCCACATATTTTAAAATGTAATTCCATGAGAGCCATACAACAACCCGTGTACTTTACACATTACCCAATAAAAGTTTGATGTTGTCCCGGAGGACAGCTGTGACTGACTCCAGCCACCCGCAGCCATGAACATGAGTGGTAGGAAATGAATGGATTGTAATACATGAGAATGTTTTATATTTTTAACATTATTATTATTTTTATTAAAGATTTGTCTGCAAGCCCGATGCAGCCATCAAAAGAGCCACATCTGGCTTGTGAGCCATAGGTTCCCAACCCCTGGTGTAGAGCCTGGTCATATTTGACATGCTTATGCCTGTGAAACCAACACCACAACCAGGATATCCCCCCCCCAAAGTGATCACCCTTCACGATACCCTTCCACGGGAATCCCTGCCCTTCCCAGGAAACCAGAGACCATCACTGTGTGTCACTTTGCATCTGCTAGGAGTTCACACGGATGGAATCAGGCCATATACACTCTTTCTCCTTTGGCTGCTTTTACTCGGCATAATTCATATTTTGACGCTCAACCATGTTGTGTGGGCACCAATAATTCCTTTTCTTTTAAAACATGATTCATTCCTTTCTTTTGTTGCTGAAGAGCATTTCATTGAGTGGATAGGCCACACTTTGGCTGTTCACCGAGGATGGCGATTTGGGGCGTTTTAAGATGTTTAAGCTACTATCAATAAGCCGTTGTGAACATTTGTGTATGAGTTCTGTATAGACACCTGCTTTCTTTGGGGTATATATTTATGGGTGGTTCGGCTGGGACATACTTGGCAGAGGGCTGGATCTGGCCCCCGGTGCCAGTTAACTGATACTATATTTAGCTCATTTTAAAGATGTAACCCAAAGATCACTTCCAAAGGAACAGACACGCAGAGCAGCACTGAGGACATCAGGAAGCCTGCGTGAAGGGGACCCAGGGGCACCTGGCTCTCGCCTGTTGAGCGCAGCTTTTCCCAAAGTGGCTCCGATGGCTGGCTCCACCTCTCCCGCTGGAGGGCTCAGTGTTCCTGGCTGATGCCATTGCAAACAGTCCTCCGTGTAGTGGGACAGTTTCCCTTCCTCTTTGCACTACGGTACGTGTTCACCTGCCTTCCCAGCAGCCCCACGTCTCCCCGCGGCACACGGCTCTCATTCTATGGGTCGTCTTTGTGTGATGCGTGTTTTGGTTTGAGGACCTCCCGTTTTTCTAGCTGAGGAAGGTACTGTAGTGAGACAACAGCCTCGGTCTGAACTCGGCACGCTCCATGGGGAACCCCCCTCCACCACTCCTCGCCGCTCTCTGCTGTGTGGTGGTGTCCCTGTCTGAAGAGAGTGATGATGGTGAAGAGGGCAGTGATGATGATGGTGATGATGGTGATGATGGTGTGTGTTTGCAGACTCCTGACCAGAAGAACGTGGCTTTGTGAGGACAAGCATGCGGCCTGGTCCCCTCAAGGATGCATGCGGTTATTAGAGTCTGTCGTCTGGCTCCCAAGGCCGCAGAGACACTTGCAGCGTTTGCCCTTCCTCTTGTAATTAATACCTCTTAAGTTGTTTAAAGAAATACGGCACAGTCACCCCCTTTGAACAGGGTTATAACAACATGATCTTTAGAAGTTAGAAAAACAGCTGGTTCCACTCGAATTCTAAACACATTAAAACAAACTTTGAAGTAAATAATCTGAGTTTCTATTTTCATAAATTACAGTGATAACATGTAAATTCCCCCATTCCGCTCTCTTGCCACAGCGCTTTTATGCTTCCCTTTCCCAGACTGTGACCCTATTAGAGATTCTTCCACAGAAATTGTAAATACGCTTCTCTTTCAAAGTAGAGGCACTAGACATCCATCTGTATTCGGCTAATCTAATCATGTGGCCCAGAAAATGTGCAATGCCTAATATGGGCTACAAAAAAAAAAAAAAAAAAAAAAAAAAAATGTAGCTACTTCTTTTCCCCTTCTCCTTTAAAATAAAGGCAACATTAACTGTTTCACAAAAAGTTATTTGTTTCCTCTAGAAGCCCAGAGAGTGAGCTTTGGAGGATTAAGGATACATTTCACCTATAGGTTATATGAGCTTTTGTTATTTGTTTTCATACAAAATAAACCGCAAAGCTCTTGCTAATGTAGCATTGTGCAGAGTTTTGTGGGAATATTTCAAAAGCAGTGTGTATTTTCCCTTGATTATTTCTCCAGATCCTTAGGGATACAATCCAATAGTCGTGTATTCCCTTAGGAAAATATGTTTCATTTATAAACTTTTTTTCCCCCCATTGCATAATGAAAACAGTCTTGGCTTAACATACTGTTCTGGTCAAATTATGTGGCCAAATTCTGCTGAAATGATGAGGGGGTGACAGACGAAGCTGCCTCTGGGCTCGGGGGACTCGTGGAGAAGGGGGAGATGACTTTCTTACAGACTTCTCACCCTGCGGTGCGTTCCACATTATACCAACATTTAAATCTTGGAGTATTTCAGATTGAGCGTACAACATATAAAGATACATAAAGTTGCAATGAGCAGAGCCTAATAGCTTTTTTAGACTCTAGAGAGATACAAAAAGACACAAATATAGATAAATGATCAAAAACGAATAATTGCTTTAACAGCCCTTCCGGCTACAGTATTTAACATATATTCCTCTTGCTCCTGGTCCACGTGGTTCTAGAATGTAAAAGTAATTGCATTTCCCATTCTTCTTCCCTCTTCAATATACAAGCACCTCTAGAAACCTACTTGTAGAATATTATGTAGGTTTCTCTGCTTCATTTAGCCCCTTTTCTCTTAGGGAAACACATTATGACTTTGTACAAGCCTTGATCGATTTCTTAAGAGGCCTTATCTGATTGCTTTTATATTCTATTGATTTTTCTGAATTAAGTTTTATGGCCCTCAATTATTTTCTTGTATGATTGTTCACATCTACGTATGGTGCACCATATAATTACAGTGGCGTGATTATGTTCTAGTTGATAATCCCATTTTAATATACGGCACTTTCTCTTTTTATGGAGATTATCTTCCATATGCAGACCGATCTGTTGAATTTCGCGCAAGGAAGATAAACCCACGCCGCAAAAGCCCTTGTTCAGTGTAGAGGCCATGATCACGCATTTGTGACATCTTGACAGATGCATTTATTGCAAAGTGTTGTGATCATCAGCTTCATTAGGAGAGCGTTTAACAATCATAGGAGATGATTTTTATAAACCTGCTGTTCTGCTGACTGGGGGATACCACTATCACAGCACAATTAAGTTTCAAATGGGTTTTGAACACTGATGGCTAATATAATTCAGCCCTCACCGTAGACTTGCATTATACAATCATTTATCATTTGAGGGACCTTCTGACAGTGCGGGAACATCGAGGCCTCGATTGAACTGTCTCCTTGTACATCGTCTTTTGGAAACAAGTCCAGCCTCCGCGTCAGGTGATGCCCTGAAGAAGAAGTGAAGACAAAAACAATGGGTGGAAGAGAAGTTTAATCAATTTATTAAGCGAGTCGAGTGCTAGGAGATATTTTTCTTATATAGTACATGTCTATCAAGCTGTCATAAGTGACAATTCAAATGCCGGCATGCTTTATGGCAAAAAGAAGGCTGCTATTGTTCTAGGTGCTTGGAACCTTTTATGAATATAAATGTGTGGGAAGAAGCATCCCAGGGTCTGTTTGCCCTCCTAAAATAATTTATATTCCGCGCAGCGCACGGCTGACTGATTTCCTCCTAACATTACAAAGTGGTTGTGTTATTTCATATTGCCGAAATTTGTATTATTATTTTTTTACATAAGAGAAGTCTTTTGATCTGCATTTATTAAGGAGAAAGAGATGCCCGAGCTTAACCCAATCTGACATAAATGCTACGACGTGTTCATTTCCTCCCACTACAAATTCAATACATTCATATTCAGAACCCTTTATCTAATAGTGCTTATTAGATTGTTTTGGCTACAGCTTGCAAAGCAATATATCACTGAAAAATAATAGGTATGTCTCTCTCAGACGATGATGTGATTTGCTTTAGCAACGCTGGCGTGAAAATCTGCGCCATTTATTAATAAAAGACTGTGTTAGAAGAACTAACCTGCTTGACAGTTCCTGAGAACAAAAGAGCTAATTTCTCTTTTGTTTGTTAGAAACACTTCGGTGCTGTAACAGGGTTTCCGAGGGTCAGGGAGTGGCGAGGCTCAGAACCGTTCCCGGCTCAATGATTGGTTTCACAGACCTCGAATAAATTTTCAGACGGGCATCAACACATCACTGATCAGGAATCTGGGGATACCAAAGCAGAGGCTCTCTGGTGGGAGGTGTGATCAGATTTTTTTATGATGGAGTCAACAGCCCAACCTCTCGTCTTCTTCTTTTTTTTCTTCTCCCTCTTTCCCATTTTAACAAGAAAGTCTCCGCGGAGCGGTGCGCAGAGACTCCGCGTGATGTTCAAGGTGTTCAAGGCCCCTCCCTCCAAGTCTTTGAGTTTGCAGTTGGTCGCTAAACAGCGGTGGGTTAACAGTGAGGTGACATTTTCAGTCTTGTTGAGATAGCTAGGAAGCCTCACGTAGAATGTGATCTATAGTACTGTTGCCTCCCCCCCCCCCAAAAAAAAAGAAAGAAAAGAAAAGAAAGATGTGTTCCTTCTTTCATTGCAAGGAGGATGACTCTTTTCATAAAGAGAACTTTCTCTTGACCTGGGGAAGCCCCTTGCACCTCCCGGAAGGGGTTGCCTGTTGTAGATGTTTTAGGATTAGTGGTGTTCAGCACATCCACGTGTATCAAACTTCTGCAGCCACAAACTGGGTGGTTGTTGAGGGAGGAGCCCTTACGGTGGGATGAACCCAGAGTGGTCCTGGGGGGTCATTCACATAATTCAGTTATTATCACTTCATCTTCATTTGCCGGTTACTGGGAACATCCCTCTACCGAGAGAGCACTTTCCAAATGGCTTTTCTCCGTGGCACGCGTGGTGAGGATTTCAAGCTTGCTGTGCTGGAGCGTGGGACCACCTCATCTTGTGCCGGGGCACACCTCCGCTACCAAAGACGGCATCTTCTCATGTGGTGGGGCGTTTAATGTGAAGCTTAGCAAAACTCCACTCTAAAGCGTTATTTCCCAACAGCTCAGAGACGAAAGTGAAGTCTGCAGAAAGAAGTCATTTCCCACGTTAGGCTCGGAAGCCAAACCCAGGCAGTCTTGATGGGTGGTAGGCTTTTATGGCTGTGAGTTCACACGGCCCATGACAACGTGAACCAGTGGCCAATGACAACACGGGGAGCCCTCCAATAAAAACTGTGCAGAATGGTGTTAATATTAAATATACTTAGGCACACACCGATAATGAAATACTAAGTAAGGAAAACAGTCGTCTAAAAATACATCCTTTCTATCCACAACAGCTGTGTAATTTCTTAATAATAATAAAAAAGACCCCTCAATGTAATGTTTTGCTGACTTTCCAAGGATGACACGGAGAGCAGCTCGTGTGCCTGTCAGGGGGGACAGGAACGTTGGTGGGGCTCCTGTCGGAGCCAGGAGCTGGCCCTGCGCTGGCAGGCCTGCCTGGCAGGCCCACGGGCACCGTAAGCACGCTGTTTCTTTATTCCTTTTCTGGGCAAATATTGGGTTTCCTCTCTTCTCAAGTGCACGGGCCAAGGTGATCTAATTCAATTTGCCCTCAGGGGCCATGTGACTTGGTGAGGATGTTGGCTTTGGGTGAACCCAAAGGACAGTGGAGCCCCCTGGGCCCCACGGGGAGTGCTGGGCTGATGGCCATGGCTGCTTCAGCCCCATTTCCACGAGTGTCTGGACGCATCCACGTGCTCAGGGCGAGTGGGTGAGTCTTCACTGAGTAATAACGGTGGAGCACGTCCCATATTAGGGGACTCGTGAGAAGCTGCCCCCTCAACATGTAGGTCTCTTACGATCTGTTTCTCATGGAAACTGGAAATATTTGCGAAGAAAGGTGAGAGAAGAACTCCCAGGAATTCCGGAAAGGGTTTCAGCGCTGAGCTGCATGCGACGGGCGACACCGGGTGGTCTTCAGAGAGACCTGAACTGTAACACTGGAGGCCGGGCCTGACGGTGCTATGGAGAGGAAGAGACAGCCGCCATCAGAACAGCCCACCTCCACGAACACATCGGAGTTCTATCAGCAGCGTCGCACGTGGTGATGCCAACTGCAGGGATCTCGCCAGAGAGGAACTCTAGCTCTTCGAGGTCCCAGGCAGAGCTACAGAGGTGGTACAGCCCACAGAATTCCACAGAACGAGCCTCCCATAGCCTGGCCACGGAGGCAGCCTCTCCAGGACCCACGGAATCCTGCCACCCTCTCCATGCTGTCATTCTGGTTTCACCTCTTCGGGGGCTGATCTGAGAGCAGCCTGGAACCATCCACAGGAGCCCTGCATGAGCCACGGCTAGTGGGGGTGGAACGGTCCCGGGCAGTGGCGGTAGAGGTCTCTGTGCCTCCCGGGAGAAGAATTTCTGAGAGGTTTGACTGCGAGCCAGAAATGGGAACATTTGCATATTTGAAATCAATGAAATATGGCTTTGGCTCACATTTGTGGTGGAGAGTATTTTATTACTAGATCAGTTCTTTTCAAAAGTAACACGTGTTGGAGGCCCTGTTTGAATTAATCTACTAGTGTGTGTGTGTGTGTGTGTGTGTGTGTGTGTGAGTGTGAGTGTGTGTGTGGTGTGTGTGTGAGTGTGTGTGTGGTGTGTGTGTGGTGTGTGTGTGTGTGTGTGAGTGTGAGTGTGTGTGGTATGTGTGTGAGTGTGTGTGAGTGTGTGGTGTGTGTGTGTGTGTGTGTGTGTGAGAGTGTGTGTGAATGTGTTTGTGTGTGTACCCATTTTGTTCTAGAAATACGTATTGCTGGCGATTGGTAAAAACTAATATAATCATTTGTATCATAAAATTAGTAGACGTTGTTATAGTAATTAGTGTTTTATTCAAGTCTGTCAAATCATAAATTATTGAGACTGTAGTATCATGTTGAAAACTAAGCACTTAATTTATATGCATTGCTATTGCAAACCAAATAGATTCCTAAGTGACGGCATCCTTATTTTTTCATTTACAAATAAATTATGAATACTGCCATTTTAGAAAGCAACAGTATTTCACTAGTATTTCAAGCACGGAATAACCTTTCAAGGGAGATAAACAGTTAAAGGGAAGGACTCCACAAAAAAAATGTTTGCAAGAAACTTAAAAGAAATGAGAAAAAGTTAGAGAAGATGCCAAATACAGCCCACTGATTAGAGAAATATTCATAAAGCAGCAAAACTCTTGGTTTTCAATAGGAGGATGTAAGAAAAAAATACCTATAAAGAATTATGCAAATCTTCCCTATTCATCAAATATTCTTTGTCACCATGCCATTAAATGAACAGTATCTCGGTGCACGGTCAAGCCAGAGGTCTTTTGTCCATCCCTTATAGTTGGGTATTTAGAATCCTTCCAATTTTTGTTTCATAAATAATGCTGCACTGAAGGTCTGGGTAATTATTTTTTGCACCCAATTATTTCCTTAAGACCAATACCTACAAGCACAGCTGCTTGCTGAAGAGGATGAACGTTCTCAGGTCTTTGGCGCGTTGGATCAGATGGCTTGTCATTTCCCAGCAGCCGACACGCCTTGCCAGAGGTGAGGAAACGAACCTTTTGCAACTTCCGTTCCTTCCTCCCCAGTCCACTTCCTGTTGTTTTGCAACGTGACACTGGAGAACCAGTGGTATTGCTAAACTGTTGATGTGTCCACTTCTCCACAGTTGCGTTCTTCTGTAAAAATGACCTTTCCTTCTTATGATGACTTGGGTCTCGTGTGGGTATCCTGGTCCAGTTACAGCAGGGATTGGGAAACTTTTTGGCTGAGAGAGCCATGAACGCCACATATTTTAAAATGTAATTCTGTGAGAGCCATACAATGACCCATGTACATTACGCATTATCCAATAAAAATTCAGTATTGTCCTGGAGGACAGCTGTGATTGGCTCCAGCCACCTGCAACCATGAACATGAGTGGTAGGAAATGAATGGATTGTAATCCATGAGAATGTTTTATATTTTTAACGTTACTATTATTTTTATTAAAGATTTGTCTGCAAGCCAGATGCAGCCATCAAAAGAGCCACATCTGGCTCGCGAGCCATAGGTTCCTGACCCCTGCGTTACAGAATGACTTGAGAGCTCTTTAGTTCTATATTTTGGTGCGTCTTCTAGTCCCCTGGACAGTGTCTCTCACTACAGTTTTCTCTACGGTGCATAAGGAATGCATTTCCTAATTGCTTGAATTTTGAGGAAATTGTCTCTGTGGGTCCCACCCCAGCAGTTAAGGAAGACTTTTTATTGTTGAGTTCCAAGAGGTCTTTCTTTATATGATCTGAATGTAAATCCTTTATCAAATAGTTGACTTGCAAATATTTTCCATCTTTGGGTAATGGTGTCTTGAGCAGGGCAGGCATTTTTAAATTTTGGTTAAATCTAATTTATTAGCATTGCATTTTATTGTTTGTGCCTTTTGTGTCCTATCTATGAAGTTCTGGCTACCACAAGGTTTAAAGAATGCTATATTGAGGTCTCTGATCCATTTAAAGCTAATTCTGTGTATGACACTAAAGAAGAGCCAGGGGTCATATTTCACCCCCCCCATGTGGATATTCATTTATTCTTGCCTTATTATTATTTTTTTAGAGAACTATTATTTTCTCCATTGAATTATATTTGCCTGTTGTTAAAAATAATTTTGCAATAGAGGTGTGAGTCTATTTCTGCATTTTCTTTTTTGTCCCACTGTCCTGTGTGCCTATCCTTGGGCCAGAACTCCAATGGTTTCTTTACTGTAACTTTATAGACATCTCAGTAGCAGATGATCTAAGACCTCCATTTTTTTCTTTTTCAAACTTGTTTTGGCTGTGCCGGATCTTTAACATTTTCACATACATTTTTGAATCAGCTTGTCAATTTCTACAAAAAAAAAAAAAAAAAAAAAAAAAAGACCTCCTGGGGCTTTGACTGGCACTATGTTGAATGTGTATATTGTTTCAGGAAATTGATATTCCTGAATTGATAATAGTGATGAGACTTCTAATCCATGAACATGGTATATATCGCTCCATCTATTTAGTCTTCTCTAATGTCTTGAAAGCAATATATATATATATATATATATTGACTAGGTCTTCCATATATTTTGTTAAATTATCCCTAAAGTCTCACATTCTTTGATGTTACTGTGAATGACATTTTACATTTGCAATTGTTCATTGCTATGCTATGTTAGTACAGTTTGAGTTTTATATACTGAGCTGGTATCTTGACACCTGGCAAAACGTTTATTTCCATAGGATTTTTACTTCCTCTTCCAGTGTATACAATCTTAGGGGTCTCTCTTTCTCTCTCTCTTTTTCTTTGTATATTGCTGCTTGTTAGTTTAAGGAGTTCTTTTCTATTCCTAGTCTGCTGAAAATATTTACCAGGAATGCATGTTGCATTTTTTCAAGTGCTTTTTCTGCACCTATTGAGATGATCACGTGACGAATTAATTGCCTCACTGATAGCCCGGTTGTCCTGGTAAAGCCACGGTTTCAGACATGCACCACGTCTGGGGGTCACAGGAGTGTGATTTTCTTGGTTCTCCTACCCCGCCCTCTGTGGTTGTGGACTCATTGTGTGATCTTGCCCTTTCTGAAGGGTTGGATTCTTTCTCATTCCCTTGGCCTAACTTGTGCCCTTCCTCCCAATGATTGAAACTTATCTTTTTTTTTTTTTCTACTGAAAATAGAAGAGAAAGATCCTGGGGGAGTTTCTTGTCCCTTTGCATTTCTGCAGCTCCCTTGCCTCAGTTCACATACACAGGGCATTTTAAGGGCTTGCTGAGTTCTTTTTGTGTGTGCGTGTGTGGAGAAAGGAGCTACGAGAAGGCATGTCCACCTCCACACGATGCAGCCCTAGTGATGTCACCACGTTCCGCCAGCCTGTGTGGAGACCTCCACCAATCTGTGGCCTGTTTCCAGCCCTTCCCCATGGAGTCGGATGGTGTCTGGTCAGGTGAGCTCAGGCCAGCATCTGTTCTCTCCCTGCCGGCATCAGCCTATCTTAGGTTTCGGCCCAGTTGGTTCCTGACCTCTACTCTCTGATGGATTTTAAAAATTGTGAATTTAAAGTTGTCTGTCTTTTTTTGTTGTTGTATTAAAAGGGTAAGAACCATATACCCCCACCCCACCCCAGCTCTCCCCATCTGGGGGCAGAAGCTATAGGTCTTTCTGATGAGAGGCATTTTGTTTTAAAATTACAAAGGCATGCAAATTTCTGCCAAATACTTTTTATGCATCTTTTGCAATGATTACATCCCTTTCTCCTTTGTTTTATGTGGTGAATTACACCCCCCCTACAGACACACATACATGTAAAAAACTAAAGGAGAAAAGAACATGATAGATATGTGTATTTATTTTAAAATTTGAAACAATAACACACAGAAAAATTGGGAGTCAACTACAAAAGACTCGTTTCCTCTAAGCCGTTGGAGGGGAAGGTGCCGACATGCTCCTCCATCACCCTTGGAAAAATTTTAGAATATATTTCTGTAATAAGGACATTCTTCTCAATAGCCATCAATATCAAGATATCAACACTGACACATCCTATCTTCTCATCCTCAGACCTTATTTAAGTTCTGCCAGTTGCTTCCACCATGTTTTTATATCAAATAATTCGTTTGGAATCACTTGCTGCCTTTAGCAGTCTTTGTCTCCTTCGGTCGTGAATGGTTCCCCAGTCCTTCCCCGACTTCATGACTTTGACACTTTTGAAGATGACAGATCATTTGTTTTGTAAAGTGTCCCCCAACCTGGACCTGTGTTAAACGTTTCCTTCCGCTGAGGTATAGACTCCGTTGTCCCCATCATGGGAATTCCACTGTATTCTTTCTGGGTCCTACCAGGGGGGACACCATCCAGGTTTGTTTGGTTGTTAATGATGTTTACTTTGACCACTTGATGCAGGGTGGCTGGTGTCTGCCAGGTTCCTCCACTCTAAATGTACTAACTCCTCCTTTGTAATTAATCAGCATTTTCGCGGGGAAGTCTCTAGGACGGTGTGTGTCTTGTTCCTCATCAAGGGTTACACTAATTACTTAATGAGCTTCTGAAAGGACTCCTGGTTTCTTACTCCCCTCCATGGACCATGCTCAGTTGCTGTCATTACTCACCTCACTGCTCAGGCGGGCCCCGATCTGTCCGGTGGGAGCTCATGTCAGCTGGCTGGGGTGTCCGTTGGCAAGGCCCATTCTTCTTTGAGCACTTTGTTGCTTTCTGGCATAACAGTTTCAGGCTCCTCTGTGTTTTTCCTGCTCAAGACCTGGAATGAGCCATTTCTCCAAGGATTTCCCTTTGCTTTTAGTGGGAAGTGCAATTTAGGAGCTAAGGTCTGTTGCTAGATGTGCTCATGGCTGTTGGGATTTCACTGACCCTCTCAAGCAGAGCTAGGTGACAAATATTGAAGGTACCTATGTGTAGGTGTGCAAGTGTGTGTGCCTCTATATGTGCGCACATTCATTTACAGCTATATTTCTTTTAATCCATCCCTCTATCATCTATTTATCAACCTATCCTTTATCTGTCATCCATCAATCTATCTCCTATCTATCTATCTATCTATCTATCTATCTATCTATCTATCTATCTATCATTCTAACATTTTCAGTTGCTTAATCCATAAAAAGTAACTGATCTTTCCCATCTTCGCCCTCCTCCCCTGCATGGAAGCACTTCCTCCCCTTCCCCTCTTCCAAGCCACCCCTCTCTCGCCCACTGCAGGACCCCTGTCCCCCACTGCAGAGGCCCTCCGTATTCTGCCTGCCAGCCTGGGGACTGACGTATTCAGGAAGGGGGTGGAGAGCAGAAGCAGAGGCACACATTGATTTTCCAACATGAAATGATTCACATGTTTCGTTAATCAACCCAACTTAGGTCTTATGCGTTTTTCTCTTGGCATTTTAGTGGAAGATTTGTGCCAATATTGTTTAGTTTTGTGTGTGTGTGTGTGTGTGTGTGTGTGTGTATCTATGTGTATGGAAACAGCTGGTCAGTGGTATGTCTTTTTTATAATGTCCTGGTCAGGCTTTAGCATCAAGGCCAAGGTGGTCTCCTATGATAAATAGGGAAGGGTAGCATTTTTTCTTTTTTAAGTTTCTGAGAAAGTTTTTTTTATAAGATTGTTGTCATTTGCCCGACCAGGCGGTGGTGCAGTGGATAGAGCATCGTACTGGGATGCGGAGGACCCAGGTTTGAGACACCGAGGTTGCCAGCTTGAGCATGGGCTCATTTGGTTTAAGCAAAGCTCACTAGCTTGGACCCAAGGTCGCTGGCTCGAGCAAGGGGTTACTCAGTCTGCTGAAGGACTGCGGTCAAGACACATATGAGAAAGTAATCAATGAGCGAGCTACTAAGGTGTCGCAACGGAAAATAATGACTGGTGCTTCTCATCTCTCTCTGTTCTTGTCTGTCTCTCCCTGTCTATCCCTCTCTCTGACTCTCTGTCTCTGGAAAAAAAAAAGATTGTTGTTATTTCCCCTTAAAATATTGAGAAGAATTTGTTAATGAAACTATTTAAGCCTAGAGATTTTTTTAGGGTGAGCACTGGTTTAAATTACAACTTATATTTTTTTAATAAATGTGTGATTATTTCTATTTCTTCTTTTATCAGTTTTCTAGGTTGTGTTTTTGTAGGAATTTTTTCACTTCATAATTTTAAAATAATCTATATAAAATGATGTGTAATGTCCTGTCATTTCCTTTCTAACATTTGTAGACTAGGTGGTAATGTTCTATTTTTAATTCTTCATTTTGATAATATATGTCTTCTTTCTCTTGTTTCTAGAAAAATCCTTTCAAGATAAGCCCTGGCCGGTTGGCTCAGTGGTAGAGCATCGGCCTGGCGTGCAGGAGTCCTGGGTTTGATTCCCGGCCAGGCACACAGGAGAAGCGCCCATCTGCTTCTCCACCCCTCCCCCTCTCCTTCCTCTCTATCTCTCTTTCTTCCCCTCCCGCAGCTGAGGCTCCATTGGAGCAAAGTTGGCCTCGGGCGCTGAGGATGGCTCTGTGGCCTCTGCCTCAGGTGCTAGAATGGCTCTGGTTGCAACAGAGCGACACCCCAGATGGGCAGAGCATCACCCCCTGGTGGGCATGCCGGGTGGATCTCGGTCGGGCACATGCAGGAGTCTGTCTGACTGCCTCCCTGTTTCCAACTTCAGAAAAATACAAAAAATAAAAAAAGGAAGTTGCCATTTTTTTTAGATTTTAGAAGAACCGCTTTTGACTTGAATCTTTCTCTCTTCTCCGTTTGTTTTACATTTTAAAATAATATTTTTCTTAATTTCAGTTGGATTTAATTTACCTTTTTTTCTAACTTCCTAAGATAGATAATTCAATCTTTGATTTTAAGTATTTTATCTAGTACTAACATAAACATTTAAGGCTACTCATTTTCTTCTACACATGCCTTTAGTTGTATCCCATAGATTGTGTTGTATTGTGTCTTTTTATCCTTTATTACAAAATATTTTGTAATTTCTCTTATAATATGTTTGTTGATCCATTGGTGAAATTTTAGAAACATATTGCTGTATATTTGAAAAATTTCTGGTTATATGTTTGTCTTTTTTTTTTATATCAGTTATTTTTTTCTATAGTTAGAGAACAGATTCTGAATGATTTCAACCCTTGTAACTTCATTGGGAATTGCTTTTTGGTTCAGGATATGGCCAATTGCTATGTTGCTTATATTTATCTCTTCTGGATTTTTAGTTGTGGATACTGGTCTTTATTTTCTTGTCTTTGCATCGAAGTTTTTTTCTCTCTCATCCTTTGGCAAGCTTTATCTCTTCCCTTTATTTCCTCTGGGGCTTCTTCAATTTATCCTCCATGTTATTTATAGAATTTTATGCATTATCCATGTGACTGTTACAGCTTCAAAAACACAGTTAAATTGGAAGATTGAATTTTTAGTTTTTTTTTCAAAAAATATATTTTATTCTTGTGTCTAACTCTTTTCTGATTTTTAACGGTTCTTCCTTTCTTAGCCCTTTGTCTTATTATGAATTTTTCTGTAAAGAATATGAATCTTTTTACTCTACTTTTCCTCATTTTTGTATACTCTGTCCTGCACTCGGTCAACGAAATAGCAACCTCTTTGTGATTTATAAATATTTAAAAATTTGACGAGATGAAAGTCTATGGATAGCAAAGCGGCATAATTTTGAGGAGATATTATTAGTCATAATGGTGCTTTGTCACCACCAGTACTGATTCTTGAAAAAAGCTAATAGGATCATGGGAAACTTCGCCAGGACACTAATGTTACAGATGATATATTGCCCAGAATGTTCTCAGAAGCACCAGTGTGTCTTATAATAGTACAGACTTCTATACATATTTGGAATTAAAACAGAGAAACAGAGCGGACTTGTAGACCCTAAGCTTGTCCATCTGGCCTGGTTAATAGATTCTAGCACGGGAAGTGTGGGTCAGTGGGCAAGGCAGAGTCTACACTCCCGTGGAGCAAAACCCGTGCTTTTTTCCTTTAGTTACTGCGCGTTCACGAAAAGTGACAGATGGTTGCGTAGCTGATTAACGCGTGGCCGATCTGCTTTCCCTGTTTTCTGAACAGTGCATGCACCCTCACGCGCTGACAGTGGTTGGCACATCAGGAATTGCTAAGAACGGCAACAGGTCACGGCCTGGTTTAAGCAAGGCAGGCCGTTCTCTCAGAACCGCAAGGTGCAGAAGTGTGGGCTCCCCATTGAATGCGTGAGCCCGCTGACGCCACCAGGAGACCCGAGCCTTTCTCTCTGTCCCCCCGCCCCTCCGACTGCTTACTCACCTCTTGTAGGGCCGCTGCTGGAGTTTCCGGAATCGTTCCTGCTCCCAAGGTGGGAAGACCTTGGTGGGGCTGTCCCCGCGATGACCTGTCCCTCCTCTCTGAAGACACAGTCTTCCTCAGTGCCCCCTTCTTGTCCCCAGTGTGCCTTTTACAACTCCTGGTCTTGCAAACTTCCGGTCACAAGGGGGAGGCTGGCTGCTGCGTTGACAGCTCTGCTCACGCCGGTGTTCCGTGGATGACGGTGGCGAGCTCTGCCTGCCTGGGATGTCTACTGGTTCCGGTAATTTGGAGGACACGGTTCAGTTCATTATAGTAAGTTGTAAAATGTTGAGGATCTGACATTCCACCGAAATCTGCTTTGTTGTACAGACGTGTGTTGTCAGGTACGAAGTGGGCCTCCGCTCCAGGGTGGTGGGCATGGTCCTGCCCTAAATACCTGCTGGATGGACTGCCACTGGGCACCCTGCACTGTAGCTCTTCCAAGGTGGTGCTGGGCTAGACCCAGGCCCGGGGGCTGCAGACTCCGTGCTGCCTGTACGGTGGGGGCTAGGGGAGAGTTTGGGTTCCGCTGCCCGAGTCCCCCAGCGCGGCAGATTCTGAGCCCGGATCCGTGGGCTCTCCTTGTTTCAAACCTGGCTGGACACTGCAGGAGACCCTCGTCCACTAAGAACATTTCACATTTTTACTTGTCTTCCTCTTATTTCATTCTATTACATAAATGTCTCCTTTTACCTGTCCCCCCCCCCCACACTCTCCTGCCAGACTTTCTCATTCTATTTCTTTTCAAATAACATGCCATTGTCATGCTTACAAACAAAATTAGGTCACCCGTAGACAAATACAGGTCCTTGTCATGCTGTGTGGGGGCGTCTGCGTGTCCCTTTTCCATGTCCTGGCTAAGACTCTCCGAGTCTGTTCTGTCTCCTGTTTTCTCAGATACTTCCTATTTAAATGAAACCCCGTCCATTGTCAAGGTTGCTAAGCCAGAGCAGGCTGTGACCTAGATGAGGAGGAGACCCGGTCGTGTCTGTGTGGTAACCTGCTCATCTCCCCGGCCTGGTCTGTGGAGACAGGAGGGGACGGAGCTCGGCCATCTCTTCCTTATGTCTCTGTCCCCAGCGTTGAGTCTGAGCTTGCTGCTTTGGTGCCCGTGGCCCGGTCACTCTGTGGCCAGCATGTCTCAGCTCCTGAGCTGCATTGCCCCCAGGTGCCTTTCCCAGGCTTTCTGCAAGTAGGAGCTTAAGCGTGGGACACACTTGTATCCGTTGCTTAAAACTGGAGACACCAGGAAAGACACGCTTTCTTTGCCCTGAGAATCAACTCCTTGGGCTCAGCGTGGTGCTTCACTGAATGCTCCAGAATGGGTGCTAACGGCCTTCTCAGTCTGGGAATTGGCAAGAGGAGTCGGATGAAGGAAGGCTGGGCTGTGTGCCCTTTGCTTCAAAAAATGCCCAGCGCAATCAATGGCGTTGTCACGGAGCCGAGGGGAAGGGCTCCTTGGGAGGGCACAGTGTTCAGAGGAGCCTTCGGATAAGACCCTCTGATTCCCAACTGTCCACTTACCGTCATGGCCGAGTGCTGAACCTGGAGCTTTATTGCTTGGCCAGTGACCAGTGATTGTTATGATATATAAAGGGAAGGCTGATATGTGACATCTCCCAGAATGAATGGCCTGTGTGCCCCGAGGCCAGTCTGGTTAAGACGGGGCCTCAGGGCTGGCTCTGGCCCTTCCCTGCTTCCTTGTCTGACTTTGTTCTCTTTCCTGACTTTTTCCTCCACCCGTGCAAATAGAGATTGTAACCAATAACCTTCTTAAAATACGTTGGTGCTTTAAAACATAGCAATCCTCCCAATGTTACATATTTAAATGGGGGAGAAAGTTCTCCAGTGTCTCAAAATTCCAAGGGGCGACTGTAGAAGTGGTGGAATCCTAGGTAGGGTGGAGAAGAGATTTTGGGGTTATTATTCAATTCCAAACACAAGGCTCCCTAATTCACTCAGAGGTCTCCCTCGGGGGGAAAAATAGCCTTTGCTAAGTTAAGTTCTGGCATGAAATGTGGATTCAGGCATCACATAAGTGGCCCGAGTTCTTTATCTGAGAGTCTCCAGCAGGGTCCTGAGCTTCCGCAGTGTCTGCAGCCTGGGACAGTCATTCCTGGTGGTAGTTGTAGCTTCCCTGTGGAATAGGCTTGGAGCTCTCTTTGTCAGAAAATAAGATACCTGACTTGTTTTATATGTATACAAATATATGTCTGTGCAAAATATAACACACACACATATACTGTATATGTATATATATGTATATGTGTGTATATATTTCTTTCTTCTCTCTCTCCTCCTTCCTTCCTTTCTCCCTCTCTCCTTCTCTCCCTCCCTCCCTCCCTCCTTTTCATACTTTTTTTCCTTCCTTCCTTCCTTCCTTCCTTCCTTCCTTCCTTCCTTCCTTCCTTCCTTCCTTCCTTCCTTCCTTCCTTCTTTCCTTCCTTCCTTCCTTCCTTCCTCCCTCCCTCCCTCCCTCCCTCCCTCCCCTCTCCCTCCCTCCCTCCCTCCCTCCCTCCCTCCCTCCCTCCCTCCCTCCCTCCCTCCTTCCTTCCTTCCTTCCTTCCTTCCTTCCTTCCTTCCTTCCTTCCTTCCCTTCTTTCTTTTTTATTCCAACTAAACTAAATCCCACAAGTGAAGGAGGGAAGGGACCATGGTTTTCCTCCGGGTTTTTCCCGGGATCAAGCACAGTGCCCATCAGAGAGCAGATGCTATCGCCTGAAACCGGTCCCCCCACCTGGATGTTAAAGTTCACGGGCATGCTCCTGGCATTTCTTTTTCTTCTTCTTCTGCTTGTGCCGCTTCCCTCCCTCCCTCCCTCCTTCTGCTCACTCATTTACTCCCTTCTTCAATGTGTTTGTTACGGACGGTCCCCGGGCCAGGGCCCGGTTCTGCTTCTCACTTGCTGTGTGTCCTGTGGTAACTACAGATGTCAAGAATACTAGCTCCTGATGAAGCGATGCTTATGTTCAAAGGCGGCAAGTTAGAAGCTTAGCTTGGTTTTTCGCTTGTTAAGGTTGTGAGGATGAAATAAAACGATGTAAGGATGAGTACTCTGCACAGAGCTTGGTACCCAGGATGTGTTTAATGAGAGGCAGTTATCATTGTGACAAAAGCCCACTGAGCCTCTGCCCTGCCAGGAACTATAGCAGGTGTCACCAAGTGAGGCAGTCACTGTGACTGTTTTTGGTTGAGTTGACCTGTGTCTGGGACACTGAATGTGGAGATTTAAATCCGTTTCTGTGGAGAAACTACTGATATTTTGTTCAGAAACGTGTTGAGAAGCTTCTCAGCACCAGGACCATTTCCCCAGCAGTTGCCGGGGAGTTACAATTTTCTTCTGCCTCTCTACATGAAATGAGAAATGTACCCAACCAACCAACATTCAGCTGCAACCATTGGAGGGATTTCTGAGTTGTAGAGAAATTGGTCTATCTATCACACGATACTTTTGTAATTTCATATGAACTGAAGGAAAGATATTTCAAACCGCTACAGGCGCCATTCTGAGACAGTTGCAGGCAAATCTTGCACTTTTCCTGTTATTCTGAGGGTTGTCCTTGCTTTTCTAAATGCTCGTGGCTGATGCTTTCCGGTTGAATGGAATCTGAGGTGGGCCGCTCAACGATCCTTCTTCTAAATCACACCAAATGACAAGTAAAGACGACAGATGATGCTAAAATCAAGGCTGAACAGCTCAGGGGTGCCCAGAATTAAAAAAAAAAATTATTTTCATTATCTTTAAAATGCTGACTGCTTTGATCTGTAGACTGGAAGTGGTCTGACGTGTTTCTTCATCATGGGGTCGTGCTGTGATGCTTTTGCAGACGCGCGGTCATAAGTGTGATCTGTGCCAATCAGCCGTCCGTTCCTGGACTCTTTAGTGATGTTTCTGCTCCATGCCTCACAGCAATGTGGTGGCTGAGGACAGGGTCAGGGGGGCTTATACCAGCTGGGTGACATCAGGATGGTTGTATGACCCACATGGGGATACTAAGGACTTCGTAAAAATCTATACATGAGTATTTGTGAAGAAACTCAGAACTGTGTTTGAGAAATACATGCATGTCCAACTTTCTCTGGAATATCCCTGTTTGCGAGCCCCTGCACTCTCGAGGAAGGGTCCTGGTGTGCTCGAAACTTCCCTTTTGTAGTCCACAGAAGTCCGTCCCGATTTTATATCTCTGCGTAGCCCCTGGTTCTCGTCTGTGAAGCCACAGATCAAATTTAGTTGGCCCTTTCTGTGCCAGCCCTTTGTTTATAGAAAGATGAAATGAATATGATAATAGGAACCTTCTCTTTAACCATCTGGGACACATTCTGGAATTCCTCGTTTGGGTCGGAGTCAAGTGCGGTGCTGGTTACAACACGGCTCCGTGGATGAGATCTCCCCCCTTCCTGCCTGCTGGTTTTCTGAGCTTCCTAGCAGATCAGCTTTGTGACAACTACAGTTTTCTTTTTGTGGCGGCTGGAAGGTGAAGGGGTGGTTGCTTCTTGTTTTTTTTATTTCACTGCAATGGACTTTACATTTTTCCCTGTGATCCTTGTTCTCATTGGCCTCACTCTTCCTCTAGAATTAGGAGGACTGTGAGCAGTTGGAACAAGGGAAATATTTCACTGTCAAATAATTCAAAGATTTTTTTTACCTTTATCATCTGTGAGATGACTTACTACTTAACCCCTGAGAATCACCGACTAATTTTCCCTTTTTTCCCCCTCTGTATTCCAATTTCAGATACTAGGTCCTCATTCCCTCTATAATTTTAGGAACCAAGATCACCCCAATTAATTCAATAAAAACTTTAAAAAGTAAAATAAAAGCATTTGAAGTACACGAGACAACGGTTCAAATCGCATGCATTTACTGTTTTTAAATAATTTAACACATATACATCTATGTATAATATATAATGACGTAGGCAATGATGTAGGCGTGTAACAGTCAATTATATTTATTCATGATCCAATTACCTTACCTAGTTACCACTGATGCTTGAAAGAAAACACAACTCACATCATTGACTTTGAGAGAAGGTTCCATTCCGCTTGTCCGTCCTAGGCTGAGTTTCAAAGTCAAGGATTAGGAGGAGTTAAAGACCCTGAGCTTAGAGGAATGTGCTTATGGGCTGGGGACTGGGCCACGTGGTGTCCCAACTTCCTGGTCCAGGGCTGCCCGTCCCACCTTCCCGGAACGTCATGGGTCCGTTCCTCCTGTTCCCTTGTTCCTGCTTTCTTCCCAGCTCGGATCCTCGTGCCTCCCTTCCTAATCGTCGTCAGCTCCCACGCCACCCCACTCAGGCCACTGTCCCCTGTGGTCCAGATGGAACCAATCTCTCTGGGCTTTGTATTTCTTTAGCATTTTGCCTCTCTGTTGTATTCGTGTTTTTTTGTTTCTTCTTTTCTTTTCTCTGCTTTGTTATAGTTATTACCATCTGTTCCCTTCCGTTAGGCGATAAGATTCTTGGAGACGGGAACAAAGTCTCCTTGTTCTGTCTGTCTCCCCTCCCATCAGCTGGCACCATGATGGCTCAGTGTAGGAAGAGTTGAAGGGACCCCTAGGGAGCCCCTTGGTCCAGGTCCTGCCTTTAGGTATCAGGGGTGCCTTTCAGAGGTGAGTCACCAGAACTGCTCCAAGATGCCAATCGGCCTGCCCACCGCAGAGTTAGTAAGTAGCAGAGGACCATGGAGGAGCTAGCTTAGGCTTCAACCTGTTTATCTTCCGCTTGCTCACTTCAGGATAGTTTTCCATGATCGAGACTGTGATGCTCAGACATGTACGTCAATGGCTGCAGTGCTGTGGTGTCCCGGCTGGTGGCTGCCAGCTAGATCTACACTTGTGCATCTATTAAAAAAAAAAAAAAAAAAAAAAAAAAAACAACCAAAAAAAACTAAAGTGACTTGTACCTGGTGTTGTTGAACACCTTGTCTACAGCAAGTCCCCCGACACAACACAGTAATCAGCTGTGGACCCGCCGTGGATGACAGTGCATCAGGGATATAATCACCTGTGGTCGTTGTGGGGGGGAAGGCAGGTAACCGGGGGTCCCGGTGATTATTAATGTACGCGTGACACTCTCGAGAAAGAAGAAGCTCCCAATTTGTACTCCCTTCAGCCACCCGGCTGTAATATCATCATTTCGCGGTCTCTTCTGGGGAAGGAAATTCTTGGGTTGTCACTCCCAGTCACATAGTCACATGGAGGCTCTCATTAGTACATGATTGCCACCAGGCCTTCTGGGAGGACCCATTGCCTCATCTGCCATGCTCTCTCCTTTCTTCCGGCGTCTTTGATCACAGCACGTGTCATCTGTCCGGGAATGTGCA
Organism: Saccopteryx leptura; assembly: GCF_036850995.1. Taxonomy (NCBI): domain Eukaryota; kingdom Metazoa; phylum Chordata; class Mammalia; order Chiroptera; family Emballonuridae; genus Saccopteryx; species Saccopteryx leptura. The sequence continues at coordinate 3,407,351 of NC_089515.1, forward strand.
GACATCCTGAGAGTTCAGACCACAGCATGTATCGCCAGGCGAGGGCCGTTGTAGACCCCAAGGGCCCGGCTCCGTGAGCAGCTCTCTTTTCCGTTGACGAGCTTTCTCGGATGAGTGGTGGATCTGGAAATTGCAGTAATGACTCATCTTGGTGAGGTCCATGTTGGCTCCAGCCCTCTGCGCTTTGGCCGCGTTATCTGTAACTTTAGAACTCCCCACTGAAGGAACAAGAATTATCTAAATTTCCGTTTGACATTTTCCTTTACAATTGTTTTGACATCTCCATTTATAAATTTCTTTTCTTGTTAAAGCAAGATTGGAAAAGTGAATTTCTAGACAAGTCTTGCCTGGCTCGAAGCTGGAGGGTTGGTACTCTGCTTGTTTAATTGGGAAGCCTCTAATCCAGTTACCATCGATCAGTGAGGACAACCCTCCCTGCGCTGAATTCCGGAGGGCCCTCTCCCGGGGTCTCCCCTGCATCCCTCTTCCTGCTGATTTCCGTGGGAGACCAAGTTCGGTCACACGCGTGAATCCCACTTGGTCCCAAGACTCTAGGAGAATGGCTGTTCGTGCGGTGAGCACTCATGTGCACGGGAACTCAGAAATACACACGCGTCTGCCGCACAGGGTGGCATCTGTTCGCACTCCAGGGACAGAACAAATCAATGTGCTTCTTCTGTTCAGGTCACAGACACCTTGATTCTGACCCCCCCCCCGTCCCCCCCCCCCCCCCCGCAACCACGGCAACCACGGCATCGCCTGGCTTAATTTTCTTCCAGTGGATCAATTGCATTTCAGACTGGCTGATACCACCTGGACCGTGGCTGGATGTTTCCTATTGAGTCGTGTGGGGGGGTCTGCATTGCTTTGTTTTCAGCGGGTTCTCTGCTGCGATGGGATCGTTGCACGTCCTAAAAAGCTGTTCTTAGAAGAACTTACATTACAGGAATAAATATTTCAGCAGGAATGGGAAGGGAGAGGGAGATCGGGGCTTATGGTAACGACGTTATTTTACCAGTTAGATTTTCAGCAATAAAATGGATTCTTCCTGGCCAAGGGAATATTTAGACCAGGGGCAGTCAACCTTTTTATAGCTACCACCCACTTCTGTATCTCTGTTAGTGGTAAAATTTTCTAACCACCCACCGGTTCCACAGTCATGGTGATTTATAAAGTAGGCAAGTCACTTTACTTTATAAAATTTATAAAGCAGAGTGACAGCCAGTTAAAGCATATAATAATAATTACTGACCAAGGACTTTATGTCGGATTTTCACTGTTTGGCAGAATAAATCTTTATAAAACAACTTACTATAGTTAAATCTCTCTTTTTATTTATACTTTGGTTGCTCCACTACCGCCCACCATGAAAGCTGGAATGCCCACTAGGGGGCGGTAGGGACCAGGTTGACTAACACTGGTTTAGACCAAAGAAAGGTTATCCCTTTCTTCCTTCTCTTCAGTTTGAACACACAGATATCTCCCATTCTGCCTCCTCCATCAGCTCACGCGTGTGCTCGCCGCCATCCCTTAATGATTCTTCAGAGCACTTGCTCCACCGCCCAATGGTTTCACATTGTTTGCCTGCTTTCACTTCTTCCCAGGACAGCTCGGTAGTAAATTATGTCCTCCAGTAGATATCGTTGAGTCTTGACCTGGTACACACAAGATTATCACGTGGGGTAGCTCACCTCATTTCCACCACAGTTGTGAATATTTTCCCCACGTGGTAGAGAAGGACAGTTACTTAGAATAACTGACCTCCCCAAGGACAGGGACCAAGTCAAGACTGGAGCCCACCACCCTATCCTCCACGTCCCCAGCTATGGGGTCGTGTGACACCGCCCGTTGTGTCCTGCTTCCTGCCCGCGCGGGCACGCTTGCTCACGTGGTTGGGTGTGCCTCGTGTCTCTCCATACGTCACATGTGCAGTGTGGTTCTCAGGCCCGGGAGATGCAGCCCAGGGTGAGCTAGAAACCGGTTTAACATTTTTCAAATACTTTTTCATCTACAACATTATCCCGGGAATGTTACCAGGTCTTGTCTTTTGAAAGACAAGTTTACTTTTTTTCTAATCATTTTTTTTTAATCGCATTTCATCATGGAAAATTTCAAACACCTACAAAGTGCACAGGATGCGAACAGGGACCTCGATGTGCCCAGCGCCCCCCGTTGCCACCTGTGAGTGCCCCTCCGCTCTTGTTTCACCTGTCCCCCCAGCCACTCCCTCACCTCGCTCTACTGTTACCATGGTTTTCAGCCTGTCCCCCAGCTTTATTGAGACAGAACTGGCATCTAACATTGTGTAAGTTTAAAGTGCACAAGGTGATGATTTGATACATCTATAGGTCTGATACATGTGTACAATCGTGAAATGTTCACCGCGGTAAGATTAGTTAACATGTTTTTCACTTCACAAAATTACTGTTCTGCTGTTTCTGTTATTGGTGAGGACCGTCATTATCTACTCTTAGGGCCATGTTCAAGGACACAGTACAGTATTGTTGCCTAGAGTCACATGCTGTCCGTCAGAGCCCTGGAACGTGTCCCCTGGGGCCCACATCTTCCCATTCCCTGCCCCCCCCCAGGCCCTGGTCAGCTGCCCCACCCCCCACTCTCCTCTCTCCTTCTATGACTGTACTGTCCTTAGATTCTTTGTGAGAGAACTGAGGCTGGGCTCTCCTACTCTGCCATCTTGGTGACTTCTGAGTCTCAGAGTTCTTTTTTTTTTTGTATTTTTTTTTTTCATTTTTCTGAAGCTGGAAACAGGGAGAGACAGTCAGACAGACTCCCGCATGCGCCCGACCGGGATCCACCCAGCACGCCCACCAGGGGCGATGCTCTGCCCACCAGGGGGCGATGCTCTGCCCATCCTGGGCGTCGCCATGTTGCGACCAGAGCCACTCTAGCGCATGGGGCAGAGGCCACAGAGCCATCCCCAGCGCCCAGGCCATCTTTGCTCCAATGGAGCCTTGGCTGCGGGAAGGGAAGAGAGAGACAGAGAGGAAAGCGCGGCGGAGGGGTGGAGAAGCAAATGGGTGCTTCTCCTGTGTGCCCTGGCCGGAATCGAACCCGGGTCCTCCGCACGCTAGGCCGACGCTTTACCGCTGAGCCAACCAGCCAGGGCCAGAGTTCTTTTTTTTATGTTACAAGTTAATGTGTTACAAGTTAACATGTACACCCGCTGAAACACACACCTTTTAACTGTACATTTTGACGAATGCCCCCCCCCCCCCACCCCCAGTGTAATTCCCGGCCGGGCTCACAGTAGATAGAGAACATTCCTCCCTTCTCGGTTTGGTCCATCCCTGAACACCCCCCTACCAGAACACCACTTGTGACTTTTTCCCATCTGATATTAGTTTGTTTGGCCTCAGAATTCCTGTGAAGGGATAACAGGACGTGAATTCTTTGTGTAAGGCCCCGCCCCCTCAGCCGCACATCTGTGAGGCCCCGCCCCCTCAGCTGCACATCTGCGAGGCTTGCCGGCGCCTCAGGAACTAGTAGCTCAGTTTATTTTCTTAGGGCCGCGCTGCGTCCTGTGTCATAAATTGTGTGTCCACTCTCAGTATAGACAATTGGGTGTTATCAATTTCAGTCACTGTGAATAAAGCTGCTGTAAATATTCTCAAACACGTTCTTTTTTTTTTTTTTTTTTTTTTTAAAGATTTACGGTCTTTCATTAGGCTGTAAATATTAGACGACAACTAACCGTATGCGTATAAAAATGTAACTACGTTGGAAATATAGGCTGCGCATGACCAAGGTGGGGGGAAATCTGTGTTTAATAAAAGAATCTACAAAATTTAAATCTTTCCTCAAGATTTAAATCTTCATTAGTTAGTGTGTTTTTTTTTTCTTTTCTTTTAAAATTGCATGTATATTTTTAAAGGCATCGGGTGAATGCCCCTGCTGTTGGCTTCTCTGATACTCCATCCCCCCCGGGGGATGGCCGGGTCCTTCACCATCGCTGCCCCCACTCCCAGGAGCAGGGAGCCTGTTAAAATGGATGGCATATGTCACCCCCAAGAGATACAATACAAAATAAAAAAATAAATAAACGTAAGGACTGGAGCACAGAAGAGGAACCACAGTCACACACTCACGGCATCAGTTCAAAAAGGGTCACCGGGCTCTGCCCATCCAACTCTTCTTCCAAATTGACCGATCAGGTGAGTTGTCATTAGACAGACGAGGCTGACTGAGGGGCAGGGGACCAGCTTGAGAGGAGCAAGGAGTCTCATACAGTGGGTGTTGTTCATGTAAGGGAGTGTGAGGGATAGGGCAGAAACATCCCTCCTTAGCAAGCCAGAACAACGAAGCAAAGCAGCATTGTTCAAGGAAGTTTTACTACACCTCTAGTCACAAGACATTAAGATAATATTTAGTAACACTTTCTCATAGTGCGTAAATAAACGTCTGACACGTCAGGCGCAAAAAAAAAGCAGGGTATACTCAGTCACTCTCGGATGCCTCTTGTTTTATTTCTTCATCGCTCTTCCCTCTAACTGATAGTATCATCATAAAATGTTATTCAGGAAAGATCCACGGGCAATATATTTCTGGAGTGTCTTGTTCGCTTGAGAATGTCTATCTCTTGCCGTCAGATGCGGTCATAAACAGAGAAGAGTGAAAATGGAAAAGATGAAAATATTCCAGAATAAGAAAGTAAATTTCCTAAAGCAGAAGATACAAATTTTCAGATCAATGGGATCAACCAAGGCTGAACCAACGAAGCCTAGACCTCTACACCCAGACACAGTCACGTGATACTCAGAATGTCAAATACAAAAGACCCTGAAAGGGGTTTATAGAGACCAAAACAGGTTCCCTGAAAAGAGTAAGAACGAGATCGATCAGATTTCTCAGCAACGGCACTGCATGGCGGACAGCAAGAGAGCAGAGACTTTGTGTGATGGATGACAACTTGAACCCAGACTTGGTACCCATGGGTTATTCACACCCGTAGCCACATTATGCTGGTAATGGGTGAAACCCTGTGCTTTCAATACTGACTTACTGAATCATGGGTTTTTTTTGGGGGGGATATGCAGGGAATCGAAAGATCTATTGATATTTAGGATTAATACAGTATCGATGCTGAGTGTTCTAAACTAAGAACATGGTATGTGTATCCATTCACTGAGGTTGGTTTTCTCCTATAACAATTAGTAGTTCTCATGGTACATGTCCTGTACATCTTCTGCTAAAATCTTCCCTCGGTATCTTGTATGTGTGGATGATTATAAATTATACGAGTTGTGTACTTTCAATTTGCAATGGTTTGTCACTCGTTTATGGAATAAAACTGGTTTTTATATAGTGGTCTTATACACTGAAACCTTGCTCAACAGAATTATTTCTTCTAGTCTATTTAAATTGGTGTTGATCAATATCGGTCCAATAATCACAACCATGGATGCATCATTATAAGCTAAAAATCGAGTGAAATGATTGATAGTGCAAGAATGTACAAAGGGAGAACGAGGCCTTCGGCCTTCAGAGGGTGTGAGGACTGGTTTGTCAGAGCCAGTGGCCTTTGAGTTGATGAGCTCTAAAGTCACACCGGTTGTTGAGTGCAGTGCTCGGCCAAAGAAGCAGTGTGGGCCAGTGTCCGATGGTGGGAGGGAAGACGGCCCTTAGGGAAAGTTGATGGTACAGGTGTGGTCGGAAGGCAGGGAGCACCCTGAGTCATGGAGAAGGTGAGAGGGGCTGGCAGCTCAGGACCAGATGATGCCAGGGCCTTACAAATTGTGATTCAGATTCAATCTAGACCTGTCCTGGTAGCTCAGTTGGTTAGAGCATCGCCCCAATACGCCGAGGTTGTGGGTTGGATCCCTGGTCAGGGCACATATAAGCCTCAACCAATGAATACATCAATAAGTGGAACAATAAGTGATGTCTCTCTCTCTCTCTCTCTCTCTCTCTTTCTCGCTCTCTCTCAAACCAACAAATAAAAAATTTAAAAAGTTTTCATTCGAACCAGAATGAATGTGGAATGAAACCAGTCAGCACATTGGGCGATGTCTTTCTCCTTCAACTATCAAAACTTTCTTTTATGTAAGTTCAACGACACTGAAGAGATTGGACTACAATGAGTTATCAGACCAATCAATCCCCCCAAAATGAGTCACGGCCACGTTTTCTTACACTTCATTTTATTTCTATTTGAGGGAAAAATAGGTCATTAGAGAAGGTCAGGCATAACTCCCAGGTCTCACAGTGGCCTCTGTCCAGTCGCAGACCGGCTTGCAGCAGAAAACCAGATGTTCAAATAAAGACCTCAGTGGACAAATACATATGTAATAGAAACCTTTCATGGAATTTAGGAATCAAGTATTTGTATAAATGCCTCCATTCTTCCGGCAGTGCTGAAGGGGAACATTGAAATGCAGTTGTTGGTCATGTTAGTGCATTTCTCCTCACCGTGTGCCAATGCGTGTGGAAAATGAGAACAATGAGATTATTTGCCAGGCAAATACTCTGCTGAGTGCCTTCCCAGTGTAACCACGGTACTTGGTAGTTGGACTTGGACTTGCACAGAGGCACATGGACATGACTCCCTTCCCACCCCACCCCCCGCCCCAATCCCCCAGTGTGCAGCAGGAAGGTCACACATTATGAGAGGTGGCTGGATGCTGTTCAGGACACGCATGAGCCAGGAAAAAGGGGGCGGGTAGACCCGGGTGACCGAGAAGGAAGGGTGCTTCTTAGGGGTGAGAGAGAGGCGTTCGAGAAGTCTAGTTCCTCTTTTCTCTTTCCGCATTTAAAAGTTCTGGTGACAATGTGCCTGTGCTTTTCTCATAAGCAGGAAAAAACATACGTTAACCACGAAAGGCAAGCAGACGTTATAACAGAAGGTCTACCCTCTCAGCAAAGTTTTAAGTATAAGAATGTACTGTTATCATCTCCAAACACATCGCGCTGTGTAGACCTTAGCTACCTACAGCATTTTGTGTGTCAGTTATATGGCAACAAGGACAACCTGTCATCTCTGGTTTTTATAGTTTCTCTTTTTGTTGTTGTTGTGCCATAACTATTTGCTGAGCATGTCTGATGCACCGTGCCTTGTCCTCCTCAATGGTGCTTGCTCCTGTAAGAAGGGCGTAATGGGTCCTGGGGACTTGAGGATGCATGATCCTTTTGTTTAGTCCAACGGGCTCCCGCACCAACGGTGACCTTTCCGAGAGGCCGTTTTGCTTAGCTGGCTCTGTGAAGAGTTAAAACTTGGAGAAGCAGTCCGTGCCTGGGAAACGGAGCAGACACATTCTTGGGTTGGACATGCACATTGTTGAATTCTTTAATACAGGGGGAAAAAAATTAAATAAATAATGCTTTAAATCGTACTTTGGACATGATATCCATTTTTTTTTTTTTGGCTCAACAAACAAACCCGAAATTGTTTTTTAGCTTTTCTGCTCTGGCATTCAACAAAGTTTTGCCTAAAACCCTTGGAGATTTGCTGGAGGAGATTTATTTATGTGCATTCTGAGGAGCGTGCCAAAATCCCGAGGCTCCACGTTGTTCAGGACTCTTCCAAATTAAAAAGCGAGTGCGTGCGGGCGGGTAAAGCATGGGCTGGGTTATTGTGCCCAGTAAATGTGTTTATTTCCCGGCAAGGTGACCGCCTGCCCGGTCAGCAGCGTCTGCCTCAGCCCTGCAGGTTTTCCTCCTTACAGAGTCACTGTCTATAATGAAAAAGAGAAACATGGACAGAAACATCTATCCATGTGGGCGTTGCCTTTAATTGATTTTACACCATGTCAAACAGAACACTGAAATCACACAAACACTAAAATATGTCTTTCTCATTACGGAAGTTCCAGGTATTTTGCGGCCAATTTGATACTCAGGATCGAAAGGCTGATTGTTGCCTCAGAGACAACAACAAAACAAAACAAAAACAAAACAACCCTCAAAGAAATGCTTCTTCTTTTGTCTACAGGAACCTCGTCCTTTAAAAAATTGTTTTCGGCAAACACAAATAACGCGATCTGTACACGTACATCTTGATGCAATGTGTATCCATCGGAGTACGAATGCTGTGATCTAGATTAGCGTGAACCATCCAAACGGCCTCTGGACCCAGAAAAAATGTTGCATACATAAGTTTTCTCAAGTGGAGACAAGAAGAAAAAAAAAAAATAACTCTTGTTTCGTTTCACTGTAATGCCAGTGACAGATCCTTGGAAGCCACGCAGGCTCATAGCAGTTTTCTTTCCTGCCTCCCCCCACCCCGGAGCCCTCAGCCGAGGGCCCAGCTGGCTGCTATGACTGATAGAGCCCCTTTGGTAACAAAGTTTCCCTTGTGTTCATCCCACAGGACCACGCTCCTAATCCCCGGGCTGCATTGTTTGCTTTCCACGTGCTCATGAGCATGCACCATGGTGGAATGAAATGGGTGGGGAAGCAAACCACGTTTTCCTAGTGGAGGACGCCCCTGCTTCTCTCTGTTCTCTGTGTTTGGTCCCTCCCTGGTGGTGGGCAACTCTGAGCCCGTGGGTGCAGGGTCAGGGGCAAGACCAGAGGCAGTGCCCGACGCCTGGGAGGCTCTTCGTGAGGTATAGCAGCAGATGCGGTGATGTAGAAATGCCCATCTTCAAGAGTGTTGTGCGGATCCCCTCACCAGGCGGAAGACACGGAGTGGGGTTTCCTGTCCAGGGTGCAGCAACGAGGCAGAGTTCAGACCCGAGAGGGAGACTGGGTTTTGGCGAGGATGAGCAGAGGGATGGAACCCCTGGCCAAGTATCCAGGCTCCTTATTTTCCCAAGCCGGCCATGGCGGACGACCCCGGGATTAACTTCAAGGGTCAGCGCAAGGAAATGAAGAACATTCCCCACGGACACAGTTATATCTTTGGAAGATAGTTCCTGGCCAAAAACAACGATTCCCTTCACTGTGAACGACACCCACAGCGAGGTTCTGCCTTCTTGGCTGCCGCAGACACATTTCTAAATCGGCAAAACAGGAGTTTTCAAGTAACTCTCCCTGGCCACCCTGCTGAAGAACTAGAATAATGCAGGGGAGAAGGGCCTGAAGCGGGGGTCGGCATCTGCATTGCTCAGAAACCTGCATCCTGGGGTCCAGCTCTGTGTCCTTTATAAAACGGGCTCAGTGCAAGAAATCCACAGGGCTCCCCTTCTCCCCGTTCTGCCACGCCTGGGTTCTCAGACGCCAATCCTAAGTCTCCATTGTTGCAAGTGGAGAAAGTATAGTCCAACTGGGGGGACAGGGCCAATACAGGACGTAACCACATACACAGCAGAAAGTGACCTAGTGCCCCACCTTGTGTTACGGACAGCAGGCTCAGAAGTGGCCCAGGAAGTCCAGTGGCTGGGCCTCCTGAAGGCTGGGGACGCTACTTGCCAATGTTTTCTGCATCAGAGCCGCAGGGAAGGGGGCCTGAGGAGTTGGAGGAAAACCCGAAGGGGTGAGGAGGAAGAGCAGAGCTTTACAGAGGGCCGGGGTCCGTAATCCAGGGACCTGGGCTCCTTCCTGCCCATCTCCTGTGCTAACGACCTGATGGAGCAGCGGCTGAAAGTGGGAGCAGGGTGCAAACACTGTCGCACCCGTGGGAACACCATGGGGACACGCCGCACTGGGTCCGGCCTGGGGAGGATCTCCTGGGGCCCCCGAGGCGTGGGACGGGCGCCGCCCGGTCACCAGCAGCGCCTGCGGTCTGGAAACCTCAGGGGCAGAGAGCGCTTCGCACGGAAGGCTGTGTTGGGGAAGGCGATGTTTCTTCTGGAGTTGAAAGACTGTTGTATAGTAAAGAGAGTGTCCTAGGAAAGAGTGAGTTTGGTTAAATTTATTTCACGGGGGGGGGGGGGGTTGAAGGAAAGATATAAAGTGCCTTGCAGACCTTACTGGGCGAAAGCTGCATGTGAATAACCCAGGAAACCAGAGCAAACATTAGTCACCTGGTCAATTTTATTCCATTGTCATGTCCTATTTGATTTAAAGGGTCGAAGGGTCAATTTGGGAGCTAAAGGTGGGAATGCACCTCTGCACCCGCCAAGTCAAATAAAGGGGATACATGCACAGTAGGGGGGCATCCCTCTAAATTACCATCTTCTGGACACCCTTTCCTCTCTGTAGTGCACCCTGAGCCCAGGTCCCCAGCACGCACCCGCCCTGCAGGAGTTGGGTGTGGGTCCCCAGCATGCGCTTGCCCTGCGGGAACTGAGCCCAGATCCCCAGCACGCACCCTCCCTGCAGGAGTTGGGTCTGGGTCCCCAGCACGCACCCGCCCTGCAGGAGTTGGGTGTGGGTCCCCAGCATGCGCTTGCCCTGCGGGAACTGAGCCTAGGTCCCTGGCATGCACCCGCCCTGCAGGAGTTGGGTGTGGGTCCCCAGCATGCGCTTGCCCTGCGGGAACTGAGCCCAGGTCCCCAGCACGCACCCGCCCTGCAGGAGTTGGGTGTGGGTCCCCAGCATGCGCTTGCCCCGCGGGAACTGAGCCCAGGTCCCTGGCATGCACCCGCCCTGCAGGAGTTGGGTCTGGGTCCCCGGCACGCACCCACCCTGCAGGAGTTGGGTCTGGGTCCCCAGCATGCGTTTGCCCTGCGGGAACTGAGCCCAGGTCCCCAGCACGCACCCTCCCTGCAGGAGTTGGGTCTGGGTCCCCGGCACGCACCCGCCCTGCAGGAACTGAGCCCAGGTCCCCAGCATGCACCTGCTCTGCAGGAACTGAGCCCAGGTCCCCAGCATGCACCCACCCTGCAGGAGTTGGGTCTGGGTCCCCAGCATGCACCTGCCCTGCAGGAACTGAGCCCAGGTCCCCAGCACGCACCCACCCTGCAGGAGTTGGGTCTGGGTCCCCAGTATGCACCTGCCCTGCAGGAACTGAGCCCAGGTCCCCAGCATGCACCTGCCCTGCAGGAGTTGGGTCTGGGTCCCCAGCATGCACCTGCCCTGCAGGAGTTGGGTCTGGGTCCCCAGTACGCACCTGCCCTGCAGGAACTGAGCCCAGGTCCCCAGCATGCACCCGCCCTGCAGGAGTTGGGTCTGGGTCCCCAGCATGCACCTGCCCTGCAGGAGTTGGGTCTGGGTCCCCAGTACGCACCTGCCCTGCAGGAACTGAGCCCAGGTCCCCAGCATGCACCCGCCCTGCAGGAGTTGGGTCTGGGTCCCCAGTACGCACCTGCCCTGCAGGAACTGAGCCCAGGTCCCCAGCATGCACCCGCCCTGCAGGAGTTGGGTCTGGGTCCCCAGCATGCACCTGCCCTGCAGGAACTGAGCCCAGGTCCCCAGCATGCACCCACCCTGCAGGAGTTGGGTCTGGGTCCCCAGCACGCACCTGCCCTGCAGGAACTGAGCCCAGGTCCCCAGCATGCACCTGCCCTGCAGGAGTTGGGTCTGGGTCCCCAGCATGCACCTGCCCTGCAGGAGTTGGGTCTGGGTCCCCAGTATGCACCTGCCCTGCAGGAACTGAGCCCAGGTCCCCAGCACGCACCTGCCCTGCAGGAACTGAGCCCAGGTCCCCAGCATGCACCTGCCCTGCAGGAACTGAGCCCAGGTCCCCAGCACGCACCCGCCCTGCAGGAGTTGGGTCTGGGTCCCCAGCACGCACCCACCCTGAGGAAGTCCTCGTTGGCTTCCTGGTTTCAGCTGCCACTTCCTGGAAAATGACCACGCTGCCCGCCCCATGTCCCGTGGACTCCACTAGTGCTCAGCCTTCTGAGTGTTCCCTCCTGGGTGTGAGGCTCTCCCTGTGTGGCCGGCATGTCCTGCACCGGGTCCTCCTGCACTCAGGCCAGCCTCCCGGCTCCCATCAGCGGGCCCCCATTTACTCCCAAGTCGCCTGGCTTAGCCCCCCCTCCCACGGGTGCAAGTGCCGTCTGTGCATTCACAGCGCGTGCCCCCAGATGAGCGGCTCTTAGCAACGTTACTCCTTCCTAACGTGAAGGAAAGCGCCCACGGGAGGAAGCATCCACGGGACAGTCGCTTCATGTCATTCAAACAGCGAGAGCTCATTGTTTTGCTGGCTGGTGACATGGAGCAGACTGTGTTTGTTTTTTCTTTAAAAAAAAGAAAAAAGAAAAGCAAAAACAAAACTTCTCCTCCCTTCTGGCAAAGATGACACCTTGCCAAAAGCCTGTGATTTCTGCGACAGGAGCGCATTTGCTTTCTTGAGGTCCCCTAGCGGGCAGACGGGAGGCTGGAGCGCCTTCTCGCGCTGTTGGCAGCCCTCACTCCTGTGTTGCTATGTTATTTGGGATGTTAGCTGGCGTGGCATCCAGTTGGCGAGATAAATAGTCTCGGGCCGCTCTTATTATTTTATTTTATTTTATTCACTGTTGGAAAAAGTTGAAGGTGGTTGTTTGCTTTCACACTCCAAGCGGATGAGTCACTTCCTGACCCCTCCCGCGAACACGCTCTGGAAGATGGAATCTTTCGAGGACAGCAGTCACGCGAATGCAAACGCGAGGAAAATGTACATACACTTCCCACCGGTGTTCAATAAAAAGGTTTCATCTAGACAGAGAGCTGACAATGTATATTCATTTCTCACTTCCAATCAGTAAACTTGATCTCTTTTGAAAAAGCCTTTTCATTTGATTTTGTGTTTTGTTTCTTTTGTTTTTTCTTTCTCCTGGAAGATAATGGCAAATTCAACGCAGGCACATTGGGGAATAAAATTTCCCTCTGGTCAACACAATTGTGAAGAGTCATTATGAAAATGGAAATTTGCAATACCTTATTTCCCCGTGTATAAGACGCACAATTTTTCAAAAAAAAATTGAGGTCTAAAAACTGGGTGCATCTTATAGATATTTTACTTGCATTTCCTGCTTTTCTGACAGTGATGAGGAGTTGTATAAATTTTATGATGATTAAAACTTGAGTTCAATAACTTTATGTAAGGCCCTGGCAGGTTGGCTCAGTGGTAGAGTGTTGGCCTGGCGTGTGGGAGTCCCAGGTTCGTTTCCCGGCCAGGGCACACAGGAGAAGCACCCATCTGCTCCTCCACCCCTCCCCCTCTCCTTCCTCTCTGTCTCTCTCTTCCCCTCCCGCAGCCAAGGCTCCATGGGAGCAAAGTTGGCCCGGGCACTGAGGGTGGCTCCATGGCCTCTGACTCAGGTGCTAGAATGTCTCTGGCTGCAATGGAGCAACGGCCCAGATGGGCAGAGCATCATCCCCTAGTGGGCATGCCCAGTGGATCCCAGTTGGGAGCATGTGAGAGTCTGTCTGACTGCCTCCCCGCTTCTCACTTCAGAAAAATCCAAAAGTATAAATAGATAAATAAATAAAAATAACTTTTTGTAATACATTTTTTTTTCAAATTTCAGACCCCAAAATTAAGGTGCGTGTCATCCACGGGAGCGTCTTATACATGGGGAAATACAGTAATTGCTGACGTTGGAATGAGCCATCATCTCAAGGTTCCCGTGTGCCCTCACCCTCAGAGCCGTCCCCTCTCGATGCTGTGGTCCCAGGGAGTGTAAGGAGGAAGCAGAGGACGCCCATGTCTCTCCATGTGGACAATCCCTTGGATGGCCGCCAGCCTGGAGTAACCCCCCACTCCCCACCCCAGAGTCACAGTCAGCTCTTATTCAACCAGCCCGTGTCCCTGTAGGTCTTGACATAGAGGATGAGAGTGTGGCCTGTGAATACAGAATGTTTGAGTGACACCAAGTCACTGCCAAGTCAGGGGGACCTGCTGGAATTTCTCAGGTTGGTGAGGGTCCCTGACCACCCCCTTTTCTGTTGTCACACCAACCCCCCCACGTCCTTGTACACCCTTCTATAAGCATTGCAGATACCAGTTGTTCTTTTTTTTAAAAACGGTTTCTGTAAGGTATGATTTGCATACTATAAAGTTCACCCATTTTAAGTGCCCAATTCAATTCCTTCTGGTACATTCAGAGAGCTGTGCAATCACCACCACCATCTGATTTTAGAATATTTCCACCACCTTGTGCCCACTGTGTCTCTTCCTCCTCCTGGTGCCTGCTGGGGCTGGGGGGTGGGGATGGTGGTTTGTGTTCAGGAAGTAATGGTCCAGGGGACGGATTTAATGGTCCAGGGGACGGATTTGAACGTGTAAACTGCCAGGAGGTGCGGGACGTCAGAGTGGACATGAACCGTGGGCGCTCACCTGGTCTGAATGTTTCACTTCATAGTTGAGGAACCCCATGAGCTCTCTGCCACCCTCTGTGGGTGAGGAGGGTTCAGGCGGGTCTGGGAGTCATGGTCAGGGGGACTGTGCGTTTAACCTGAGGGCAGGTGCAGGATCCCGCAGAGAGAGTTTGAGTTGCTTCTAGAGTCGAGACGGACCCTAAAAGGGGATTTGCTGAGAACGGTGATTTTAGGTGTTGTCCACACACCTCAGTTCCCTACAGGGTGGAGGGCTCCTTCCTCAGAGACAGCCTGGAATGTTCCCAGGGCCGCGCACGTGGGCGGCAGAGGCGAGAGAGAGGTCCACACGCCTTCTTCGGGTCTTTTCCGTTTAAGCAGATGGTTGTTTGTTCAGTTGATCCAAAGTGTCTTCTCATTATCTCATTCACAGAATTTCACAGAATTTTCATCATCAAAGCCATGCAGAGTGAGTTTTCTCAAAGAATTTCTTTTCTAACACGCAAATTTCTTTTCACATTCCTCCACCAGATACGAAACAAATACAATTTCTCTGAACACCACAAAAGGGCCATGTTCCGAGCCCTTGCTCAAAGAATGATGTGTTATTATAAAGAATTATGCCATTTTTTCAAAGACATTTCAGGCCAATGGATCAAACCCTTGCATAGGTCTCCTGATTAAATTAGCAGTGATTTATCTGAAGATTATAAGTATCATAAACCATAAAATACAAAGAGATCTTTTGATTTAAAAATTGGCCGTTAAATTCATAGCCTTAAAATTACCCACCGATATGTCATTTCAACAAATAAACGTGTTTGATCTTTATCTTTGTGCTGAAAATCCATTTTATCTTTCGTCTTATCCAGCCAATGAATTGAGTATGTTGGTCCTAAATAAATCTATAAAAATCAATAGTAACTTACATATCAGCCATTAGTAGAAAACAAGTTCTTGTTTACTAAAGCAACCTAGAACATCTAGAATATAAACTAGCCAGGAAAAAAATATTAGGAAGAACACTATAGAACCAAAAGAAGAAAACTAGAACACTATAACATTTCACTGAGAAAGGTAAGACTAAGGTTCGGGCTAATAAGCGATATAGTATGTTCTGGAAAGAAAGACGCAGTATAGTGATTGTTACATGTTTTCTGTATTTTCTTAAGTAAATTGTGGCTATTTGCGTTGTTTTAAGGCACAGTCCATTTCATCAGCATTTAAAAACCTACCGGACTGTGGTGTCAAAGGCACAATCCAGAGGTGATTTCTGAAACCCAAATAAGCAAAATAAGGTCACAAAGGCTATGAAACGACAGACAACAAAATCCAGGTGACAGGGAATGCCTGCTGAATCCCAGGATGTGACAGGTGTGGCCTCACCACCCTCTGCCCAGGCATCGAGGGCTCCATCGCACGCTGGTCGATAAAGAGAGCGAGCGGCTAAGGCGGTGTGGAAACTAAAACCATCTCCCCAAAGCACGCATCTCTCTCTGAATGTGCCGATGGAGCCACAACGGACCAGATGGAGAGAGCCTCTCAGACTCAGCCGCTGGTGAGAGCAGGAGAGGTTGTCGGGCGGGCGCTAGAGCACAGGAACATGGGCGCCAGCTGCCCTGGGGGTCTCGGAGGTGACCAACAGACACCTTCATGGCTAGAGCCCACTGTGAGGGAGGACATGGGAGCCACGTCGAGTAGGGCAGGTGCTGGGGTGGGAGGGCGGGAGAGGCTCGTGCCAGGTGGAAGGAGCCCCCAGGAGAGCCTCTCCTAGTGCCCTCTGTCCAGCCTAGGGTGGGAAAGGTGTCGGAAACACGCAAGGAGAGAGAGAAAACGGCAGGTCTCCCCGATGACCCCGCAGAGATGAGTTAAGAGTCAGAGATCACCTGCCGCTGGTGCATCGGGGTGCTGAAGCCTCAGGGGCGTTAGGAACACGGTGATGAACACTAGTGTCTAATCATTTGGTGGTGGAGGTAAGGGGACAGGACAGGGACAGTTACTATATACTTACTAGTTCGTGTCTGTTCTCAGAACTGAGCAACAGTCTTAACCAGGGTTTCGGGAGAAATTTAGCCACAAGGAAAATGATTAGATTTTCTTCCTTCTCCCTATGGAGGTTACTAGCT
Source organism: Saccopteryx leptura (assembly GCF_036850995.1). Classification (NCBI taxonomy): domain Eukaryota; kingdom Metazoa; phylum Chordata; class Mammalia; order Chiroptera; family Emballonuridae; genus Saccopteryx; species Saccopteryx leptura. The sequence goes on from NC_089515.1 coordinate 3,423,556, forward strand.
TTGATTCATTTTAGATGCTTAAGAGATACATCTCTTTTTTAAAAAAAATTCTAACATGGGGAGATACCTTAGAGCTCAATTCTCTTGAAGGCACTAGAATAAGCGTGAAATGGACAGGCAGACACAGGAGGCCAATCCTCCCTCTGAGTCCTGGACAGACGTAGCGTGGGTAAGAAGGCTCCACCTTACCCTTTACGGAGAAGACTGTACCGTGACGGGAAGGAGGCAGGCTGAGTGGGTATCGCTCAGACGCTGCACCCCCCACCCCCACAGAAGGCATTCCTTCCCTTCAAGCACACAGTCACAACATGTGGCCAGGTACTGGGCCATAAAGGAAACTTCAATAAATTCCAAAAAATATGAGTAATACAAGCCACCCTCACCAGCTAAATGCAATAAAAACTAGGAATTAATAATAAAATAAAATAATAATAATAAAAAAAAGAACACAAAAAAGGCCCTTCCACCTGGAAAAACAAAACCATCTATTAAACAACTCTTGGGTCAAGGGGGGTGGGGGGTGGAATGAACAAAGTGCAGAATTTCTAAGACTGTGCTTAGGAAAACTCAGTGTATCAGAATCTATGGTCTACAGAGCTCCGCCCCGGCTCGGAGGAAAATGACACCATTATTCCCCTCAACCACCAAAAAAAAAAAAGAAAGTAAACATAAAAGCACATAAAAGTTTTATATGAAGTCAAAAAGCTAGGGAAGAACAAAGGAGACGAAAAAGGAATGAATGAAGCAGTGTGCCGTGTGGTGGGCCTGCCGTGGCCCTGGCCAGGGAGCGGGGGACAGTGTGAACAGCACAGGGCACCCCTGTGCATGGAAGACTGGGTTGAATTGGGGTGTGTGTGTGTGGGGGGGGTGCCTGTTGGGTTACTTGTTGATTTCTTTCATAAGTATTGGAGTATTTATTCTGGCTTTCCACATTTCTCTAGTCATTTGTGGAGCATGTGTGGAATTTTGTATCACACTGTTCATTCGATGCACAAACTCCCAGTGGTTTGGGTCCACGTCACCCACTGGGATGTCGCCAGAGCTGGCCCCTGAGTCCGGCTGGGCTGTTTGATACGGTTCTTCAGCTCCTTGGTCTTCCCTGGACCAGGCTTCAGACATCGTGGTTCTTTTGCTGGGCTTTTCTGAGAATTCAGATTTCTGTTCAAATCTATCTACGCTTGGTGTTTTGACATATTTTTTATACTCTCTTATCTCCTGCTGAACGTTTCCTTCTTTTTGTGTTGAAAAAAATGAACCAGAGACCCGTGTCAATGGACGGCCACTGTAATAACCCGATCGTGAGACTATTTCCAGCACCCAGAGGTCCCTCTACCATCCTCCAGAACCCAGACCCCTCTCTCCCTCCAGAGGTAACCACTTTCCTGACTTTCGTGACAATGACGCCCTTGCATACCTCTGTGTCCTTAGACAAGAGACTTTGGGTTTTTTTTTTCTTATTTCCACATTTTACCTCTTGGATTGGAAACATATCGAATATGTTCTTTTCTCTCCTTGCTCCTTCTGGTCAACAGTGTCTGTGGGACGTATCCCCTTTGGGGTGTAGCTTCTATGTCGGGTTGTCTGCTCCTGTAAACATTGCAAGTTACAGATCTGTTCTCCTGTTGGTGGCTATTCAGGCTGTTTTAGCTTTTGGTTACTAAAAATAGCACCAAGTACGTATCTTCGCTCTGGGTCCTGGTGTACAAGTTCCTCTCGGGCGTATACCTAAGAGTAGAATGGTTGGATCAGGAGGCATTGTTTGTAATTAAAGTTACTGAATTATACCAAGTTTGTTGCCCCTTGGGCCCCAACAAGGATGGGCTGTGGCCCTTGAGTTCTGTCCACCTTCTCCTGTAAGACCACCCAAACTGTCAAACCTCTTCATGCTCAGGGTTTGGCTCCTCGACCTGAGCTCACTCGTTCCTTAAGATTTAAGTTGCTATGTATTTCCCTTACAAGATTGACAATTCTCCATTGAAGAATGTTAAATCTATTCATTATTTTTGGTTGCTTTTCAGTGGAAGGGTTGGTCCAAATAATCTGGTATGGGACATTTGAGACAAGTCTTTTTTGGTTAACTATTTCCTCCTATGTACTTGATGTTTGTTGAGCTATTTTTTTTAACTTCTTGAATTAAAGGCTTTAGTTAATTTGCTCTTAGCCATCATTATGTTCTGAAAATGTGCCGAAGCTCTAAACTTTCCTCCGAGGACAGCCTGGGCTGCCCACAGTTTTAACGTGGAACATTACTGTTAGTGAACACTTGTAATGTCTGTGGTTATTTTCTCCTGAATTTGTGTGTTACTTAGCGGTTCCAGTCCACACTCGCGAGGAGATTGACATTTTGGGACTCTCCATTGCTTCTTAGTTTCTAGGTTTATGGCTTTGGATTCAGAGAAAGGGTCTCTGATTTCTACTTTGAATTTTCTTTGCACACTAAACCTGGGGCAGATTTATAAAACAAATATTCCACACATGTCGAAGAACACATGGGTTCTCCCTTTGCTGTGGGCAAAGCTCTCTTTATACCTGTTTTTCATCTGACGTTTTAATCTGAGGAAACATTCTTATTCATCGGTCATGTTGTCAAGTTTGAATCCCACTCTGTTCACAAAAGCCAGTTTCTTCTGCTTTTTCCTGGTTTTGTTTTATAGAGTGCATATTTATACTCTGTTTTTACAGACTTTGTTGTATAGGTTCTGATATTCCATTTTTCGATGTATGGGGCTTTATAAGCCATAAGGCAGGGGTCCCCAAACTTTTTACACAGGGGGCCAGTTCACTGTCCCTCAGACCGTTGGAGGGCCGGACTATAAAAAAAACTATGAAAAAATCCCTATGCACACTGCACATATCTTATTTTAAAGTAAAAACAAAACAAAACAAAACAGGAACAAATACAATATTTAAAATAAAGAACAAGTAAATTTAAATCAACAAACTGACCAGTATTTCAATGGGAACTATGGGCCTGCTTTTGGCTAATGAGATGGTCAATATGCTCCTCTCACTGACCACCAATGAAAGAGGTGCCCCTTCTGGAAGTGTGGTGGGGGCTGGATAAATGGCCTCAGGGGGCTGCATGTGGCCGCGGGCCGTAGTTTGGGGACCCCTGCCATAAGGGCTGTACTTTCTTGTCAAATACAATTTCTTGTCTCCAACATCCTTTCTGTCTTGATTTTTAACTCTAATATTGAGTTTCAGCTTTCCGCAGATACAAGGTAGGGCAAGCGTTGAGTTTACCATTGTGAGTAGGCAACTCTTTTTTTTTTTTTTGTCTTAGGGGTGACTGATATGTAGGTTAGGTAGGAAATTCTAGGTATAAAAATTGTTTCCCTTCTCCTTAAAACATGGCTCCATTATCTTCTCGTATCTAATTCTGAAGATTGGACGGCCGATGTCAATCTGGATATTGTTTCTGGTTGATAAGCTTCCCCCTTTCTCTGGACACTTTTAGGAGGACTCAGAAAAGGGTGCTATGCCTTTCGTCTTTGACAGCACTTGAGATATCCTTTCAACAAGACGAAACGAAAGGAAACAGTGGAGGATGACTTCATGTATGCTGTGCGTCTTCTCTCCCCGCCATGATCTTGGTTTTCCCCGGAGACACTCTTTAGCGGGTCGTAGAACTTCTGAGTCCGTCCTCGTTATCTTACATTTTCCCTCAAACTCTTCACCCTTCTGTCCTATCAGATTGAATCTGGGAGGAGGCTCTCTCAGCCTTCCATCTTCCACCCGACCAGATGTTCGGCAGTGTCTATTTAACCTTTTCATGGAGACTTTCATCCTACAGCCGTGAATTTTGTGTTGGGCACCCTCTGCCTGCCTTAGGCATGATGACAAAGGTAATGAACAGCCATGAACAAAGGACCAGGTTTTGAGATGCTGGATTGGGTGTGGGCCTCTCCCATGTGTGAGAATGTGCATATGTCTGTGTGAGAGTGTGTGTGACCATGTGTGTGTGAGAGAGAGAGTAGGTGCATTTGTGTTTAGAAGCTTTTCCAATAAAAGTTTTTCACAGTGTCTAAACCCCCCCTAAATGGACAAAATAATAGATTTTTATCATTTTTTCATAATAATTTTTCATTTATGTATAAGAGCAATAGACTCATTCTCACAGAAAAGCCAACCTATTTTTTTTTCAAGCCATGAGAGTGTAAATTCTTATCTTTTTTTTTTTTTTTTTTCATAAGGCGATGTCATCAAACCTCAGCTTCGAGAAGAGTGACTGGAAGTATGTCTTCATCAAAGAATCTTGGGAAGGCATCGCCATCTCTCAACAATGTCAAGGTATTAGATCGATGGCTCTGTGTGGGCTGCTGGAGAATATCCCCACAGCGCACAGGCGAGGGTGAGCGTGGTGTGTGGCTGGCCACGGCGTCCTCAGCACGCAGGACTGTCTCCGCGGCAGTCCTTCCGGACTCTCCCAAACCAAAATTGGAAATGGCCTCCACTAATAAAATCCCTGTCTAGTATGACCAATAATCCTTGATCAATTATGTGCAATATTTTTCCAGATTTATTTGCTATTATTTAAAAAATATTTTAATCTCAGCAATCTATATTTTCTTAGTGTTTCTTTTCCTCCTTTCTATCAGTGTTTTCTCATTCATTCATTCATTCAGAAAGACAAACATGAATCTCCACTTAATGGAGGTTATAACCTAAAGTACATAAAAATAGTCTTATTTGAAAACCTTTCAGTCCTGGCTGGGTCGCTCAGTCGGTTGGAGTGTCATCCCCGTGTGCAGAGGTTGTGGGTTTGGTTCCCTGGTCAGGGCCTGCAGGAGCAGCTCCACATTCCTGTCTCTCTCTCTTCCTGCCTCTCTCTCTCTCTCTCTCTCTCAAAAAAAATAATAATAATACACACACACACACACACACACACATATACTTATCTTTAAATCTACTTAGTAGGTTATTTTTTTCCATCTGGATTTATTCTGCTGTATCAAATGGGGTGTAATTATAACTTGCACCATTGCTTTTAAAGTACACGGGCATTTCTCCTAACTGTGTGCATTAATTATTTATTGGTACACACATCACTTTACCTTGGTGGGTAGTTCTTGTTTAAAATGAAAAAGTCCTCAGTTAAGAGAGACTTGTTGACGGGGAGCGTTCCCCATGCCCCCCTCAGCGCTTCCGGGTCCTTGTGTTCTGGCCCTTCAGGCGGCCTAGCCACGCCCACTGGGCGAGGGTTGCCTTGGCATCCCTCTTTAAAACTAACTGGGGATAATGTTCATCTCTGCACTGTGCAGTCGTCCTAGCAATGACCAGGTTGTGTCTCTATAAAACGTTTTCATGCCTCTTAGGAAATATTCGTGGTTTTTCTGTTGCAAATTATGTACAGTTTTTGTGAGAATAGTCCTTTATTATGCTCTTGTTTGGTATGATGAAAGTAATTTTCTTCCATTCTATTTCTTAATAACTTGGGAGGTTTTTTTTCTCTATTTTACTTCCCCCACCCCCAGGCTACTTTACTGGCTACTCCATCTTAAGGGTTTCTATGGGTGTGGCGTATTACTTGCAAAGACTGAGCTTGTCATTTATAATAGTTCATTTTTTAAAATATGTCACGTGTCACTGCGTTTGGGAAAATCTATCAGAACAATGTTAAACAGTCATAGTGATAACAGGCATCTTTGTCTGATTTCTCCTTTTAATAGGATTGTCATCAATTTGTTTGGAGAGCCTCAATTTTATCATCTAAAAGGGTGATCATAATACCTACATGGTTCGCAGGAATTAATGACCTGACTTGTAAAACACTTTATGAATATGAAGTGGTAATGTTATTCATTATAAAGATAGACTAAACTAAATTCTTAACAATGTGAAGATCGGAAGGCACTCATTGCCCTGGAAAAAAAAAATACCATTCCTTCTTTTCATGGACAAACAGAGTAATTAAGGCCTTACCTTCTGTGCCCGGTTGGCAGGAAGACCCATGCTGAGGCACAAACAGCCTGTGCAGGAACCATAATAGCTTATTAAACTATCCTCTGGTCTTACTGTCCAAATCCAAGTTCACCTTAGATTCCAAACCCGGTCATCTTCGGGAAGCATTTCCTTCCTGGTCGGTAACAGTGACAAGAGTGGCTTTGGATCTTCGCTGGTGTTTGGTTTCTATCTTTGACCCGAGGCTGGACAATTGTGGCCGAGCAGGGCCGAATCTGGTGTCCCCACCTATTTCATGCTGAGGGGGGTCCCGGAGGTCCCGTGAGGATGTAGCCTGACCGCCCCCATTTAATTTCACTAGGAGAGGCCTCATGCGTAGGTTTGAGGTTGCCCTGCCCGGCCAGGTCGATTGTCACTCTGGAGGTGGCGGGGCAGCGTGTCCTTCTGGGACCCACTCACACCTAGGATCCATCCACAGGCAGAGAACAGATTTCCCCGGAACTGCCCATACTTTTCCCTGGGATTGGGCTTCTGAGCCACTTGCTTGTGAGGCCGCCTTTTGCTTTTCTTAATGCAATTTTTCAGTAACTCAACATACTTGTTCTTGAGCAATTTAGACAACAGTCCGTGTTTGGAAAGAAAACGCTCCCAGGAGAAGTCTCTGGAGGGGGTCTTGGATGCGAGACCATTTCATGATAAAATGGGACAGTGGTCAGCCAGCCAGAGCTTGTGCGTTTGCTTCCCTGCCACCTCTGAAGTCTCATCTGAGGCCACCACTGTCCGTGCTGGTCAGCAGGTCTCTCCTTTGCTTAAAAAACAAAACAAAACAAAACAAAACAAAACAAAACAAAAAAAACAAGGACCAAAGGCCCCAGCTCCTTGGTGGAACCGGCAAAGCGAGCAGCAATAAAAAGGAACCATGCCCAATGTTCATTCTACAGCTGTGCGGGGACTGTGTTTTAAGAATCGGGCTCTAAATGATTTTTAATCCCCAGATGCCATGATTGCAGTAACGAGAGAGAGAGAGAGAGAGAGAGAGAGAGAGAGAGAGAGAGAGAGAGAGAGGGAGGGAGGCAACCTGGCCCGTGTGTGATAAAATCACTGCAAATAAGAGCAGAATAAAAAAAAGTGGAGAAAGGGGATCTTGTTACAGGTTCTGTTTATTCCACAAGGATTTGGGGAGAGCGTAGGGGCAGCAATCCTGTTCGGGACTTGCTCATGAAAGATCACCCTTTCTGTAGGCAAGACAAAAGGTTAAGGAAGTCAACAGAATTTAAATGCAGCCGGGTTTTCTTTCTTCTTTTCCTTTTTTTTTAGTCATTTTTCTGTTGTTCAACTTAACTGCTTCCTAACCTAAAAAAAAAAAAAAAAAAAAAAAAAAGCAACCTGCAGAACTTTGCCAAGGACAAAGAATTCTTGAGACATAAAAGCTGGCAAGAATCTTACTAAGGCTCGTCTATACAATATCATTTAGATGTCGGGTCTGCAGGAGTGGCCACAGATCTCACTCAAGTTAGTCTATCTCTGCAAGTCTGGTAGCGGTCCCCACCCGTGTGTGCCCGTCGAGGACAGACAGCATTGCACCACCACTGCACAGAGCAATGATTGAGGAATTGGGGGAAGGGGGAAGGGGGAAGGGTGAGAGAGGGAGCCTGGACTTTTTTTTTTTGGCACCTCGCGGTGCCCCGTGTTACCACAATTATTGGTTTTCTGAAATATGTCACTATGCATTATTCTGATCAGATTACTCGCGTTGCACAATCCTCTGGTGAATCGCGGAGACAATAGCACCAAATAAATCTCTCTCTGAAATTTAATCTCCGTGTCTGTACACAGCGAAGAAGAACACCCAGAGTCCTCCCTGATCAGGAGCTGTAGATCTCCTCCGACGACGGAAGAGGGGTTTGTTCTTTAATTATCCGTAATGAAAAATTCGCCAACGGGCTGGTGTGCGCGCGCGGGGCCTGGTGCTCACGTTAAATTTGGAACGCGGTGTTAAAACCTACGCTGAGAGTCAGTCCCCACGAGTTTCCTGTGAGGCAATTCTCATTTCTTCTGTAAAAGAAGAAGGGGGTTGGGGTGGGTGGCGGGGAGCGATGATGCGAAACACTGCCCCTTTCACCTCCAAGAAGTTTCTAGTCTCCTTCTTTTGAAAACCTTCCTCTCTAGTCAGAGGAGGCCAACCCCGAAGATGTGGAACCATCCCTTGTAATTCTGTATCTTTTTCTTTGTCCCTTCCCCTCCACCCCCGCACCCCGCCACATCTAAAGGGGACAAACAGGCCTGTCTTTGGCTGTAGAATTTCTCCCAGGGGGGTGGGAGTTTGCCAAGCAGGAAAACAGGAGCTCCGTGTGCCCGGTGTGGAAAAGTGACCCTGCGTCCTGTTCCCTGAGCGGTGGGGCATGTTGACTTTGAAAATGAGTGACGGTGGGGGCGGGGGGCAACCCGACACCCTGTAAAAATAGGACCCACGTGTGCACAGCTGAAGGCCTCTGGCAAGCAGGGCTTCCTAAGTGCCCTTTCTTTACAATAGGGAAAGAAAGCTTCTCGGACACAGGCAACTGTCGGACCAGGAGCGAGCGCGGATGGCCCCTTGTTTGTGAGGAAACATCACATCTTGAAGTCAGTTTTTCCTCTCTTTCTAGCAATCCCATTGTCAGAGAGCTGCCAGCCCCCTGGTCTGGGCGTGGGCCTCCTGAAACAGACTCATATCCTGGGGAAGTATCCAGGAAATGTTTATTCTTTACTTCAAAATTAGTGGGGGTGTTTTTTTTTTTTGTTTTTTTTTTTTGGAAAACATTATAAAAGAAGGACGTGCTTATTATTAAAGGAAGAAAAGAGTAGAAAATACATTCAATTAAAAGCGACCCACCCCACCCCGCGCCATAGCCCAGTTCCCACTTGGGTTCTGGTCCCCAGAGTCCACCTGGTTCTGACTTCTGCTGTCCTCACGCTGGGCATGCATGGGGCGGGGCAGGGGAGAGTCACATCTTACACACGGTGCACTTTTCTTTGTACAACTCACGTTTGTTTTTCTTTCCATTTCTATACATACCGTATTTTTCGCTCCATAAGACACTTCCTCCCCCCCAAAAAAAAGTGGAGGGGAAAATGCCCATGCATCTTACAAAACAAAAAATAGAGTATTTTATTAAATATTTTAACACACCATTTGGTTCAGAATTTTTTTTTTTTAATTTTCCTCCTTAAAACCCTCGGTGTGTCTTATGGTTAGGTGCATCTTATGGAGCAAAAATTATGGTAAATTCAAGTGGATGAAAATTAATCTCCCGTAATACTCCAAAGTGTTCTTTTAATTTGTCCACAGTGAACAGATGTCAGCGTCGTTTCCAGTCTTCCAGTATTCCAGACAAAACGCAGGTGAGAGAAAGGGTGCTAAGTAGTGCGCACACTCTGGTGCGAGGGACCCAGTTCAAGTCCTGCTGCACCCCTCACCAGCGACGCTCTGTGCCCTCCCTGGGACGAACGGTTTCCTCGTCAGCAGAACTGGAAGGCCAGACCCCTACGCCATGCAGGTGTTGAGGGGGTTAAGGTGACGCACACACAGGATGAAGGCCAGGGTTTTGCATCCAGAAAACGTTCCTCGTGTTTTAGCTGGACCGAACACTCCTGTGTGTCTGTGTGTGTCTGTGTGACCTAGAGAGAAGGGGGGGAGGGGGAGAGAGAAGGAGGGAGGGAATCTTTGTACGATTAACTTATACCTCATTTTCCCCTCCCCCCAGTTAACAAATCAGCATCACACACCTAATGTTGGTTAAGAAGATACATCTCGGCCTGACCTGTGGTGGCGCAGTGGATAAAGCGTCGACCTGGAAATGCTGAGGTCGCCGGTTCAAAACCCTGGGCTTGCCTGGTCAAGGCACATATGGGAGTTGATGCTTCCAGCTCCTCCCCCTTCTCTCTCTCTGTCTCTCCTCTCTAAAATGAATAAATGAAAAATTTAAAAAAAAGAAGATACATCTCATGTTAACCGTTCTTCATACACACACTCACACACACACACACACACACACACACACACACACACACACACACAAACCAAGAAAAACCCCCAACAAAACCCACAGGGTCAGGAAGAAACTTTCGGAGGTGATGGGCATGCTAATTACCTTGACTGCGTGATGATTTCACAGGTGCATGCATATCTCCAGATATAGGATTAAATAAATAGACCTCGTTTTTGTTTCCTCTTATTTATTTATTTTTTTAATATATCAATTATACCTCAATACCACACAGAAGTTAAGTATTTGGTCCAAATGAAATTTATTGTGGTAAAAAGAGCGAACTAGGGACACATTCCTCTCTTCCCCCGCTCGGTAGGGAGGGGCCCTGATGCAGTGTTTGAAGTGTCCGTCTCCTCTCCACTGTTTGAACGGTATCTTTATACGAGTATTTCTGCACGTATTTTACAAATGCTGAGAGACTGTTCTGTCAACTGTAGGTACCTAACCATTCTCATCTCTGTGTCGTGTTGCTTTAAAAGTTTTTCAGAGTGACTTCTTTAAGTTCTACGGAGGGAAACTGAGATTTATTTTTCCAGTGTGCCCTCCTTTGACGATCGGCACACAGCGCACATGTGGCCAACCGTGTTAAACAGCATCACTGCATCGCGCCCTCTGTGACTGCAGATACTCTTCTCTCAAAAGTGGTGCTTGGCTGTCTTTCCACCTGAGCTGCTTAGAGTCGCTGTTTGATTCCGAGGGTTCTGTTTTTGTTTTTGTGTTTAATCTGGGAATTTTGGGCTACTTGCTGTGTTTTTCCTATTGAGGGCGCTCTTCTGTTTCCTCAAGTCTCTCTCACCTCCCTCCCTCGAGTTAGATGTGGGTCCACCGCGGTTCCGCAGACCCCTTAAACTGACTCCTGAGAACCACACCTGGCTGCTTGCTGTTGTGCGCAGGAAACCCCTCCCAGTGCACCTGAGACCCATGGTCCGTGTAAGGAGCAGCTGTTGGTTTGGGAATAGCAGTTTCATAACCGGCAAACTGACCCCTATTTTATTCTTTCTAGTCATCTCTTGCTACCTCAGTTAACTTACTCACTGATTACCTTTATTGTATCATTTTATTCTTCCTCCTACCTGTGTTGAGTCCCCTCCTCTAGGGTGGCCCTCTCAAGCTGATTGTGTCCTCCGGGGGGAGGTCTACCTTCAGCAATGCCTTTCTTCCCTTTCTGCTCCGTCTCGGGTTTTCTGAGACCCTCTGGTTTATTGTGACATCTGTCTGCTGCCCTGCTCTGTGGAAGGGACGGCCTGGTCCTTGGAGTCCATCACAGATGTGTATCACTTGTGTCTGCTCCCCACAATCTCTTATTGGAGGTTGCCATCGCTCCCTACATTCCCTACTGAAGCTTGGAGTTAGTTTTTTTTAAGGATACCCTCCTCTTTTTTTAAAAAATTTTTTATTTTTTTAATTAAAAAAATTTTTTTTTATTTATTCATTTTAGAAAGGAGAGGGAGAGACAGAGAGAGAAAGAGAGAGAGGAGAGACAGAGAGAGAGAGAAGGGGGGAGGAGCTGGAAGCATCAACTCCCATATGTGCCTTGACCAGGCAAGCCCAGGATTTTGAACCGGCGACCTCAGCATTTCCAGGTTGACGCTTTATCCACTGTGCCACCACAGGTCAGGCTGGAGTTAGTTTTTCATCATTTTTTTTTTCTTTTCTGGCGAATTTCAGAAAAGGGAAGCTGACGTCACCTCTCTTCACTGAAGCCACTTTGCAAATGTGGAGTAAAGTCCCCTCGCCTGTTGGGTGGGGCCCAGCCAGCCATGCAAGCCCCGCCCAGGTCAGATGCTCCTCTTGGTTGGATCCATATGACCCTGAGTGGTTCTGACATGATCCTGGTTCTCAGAGAAGTTACTGCCGGCATGAGTGTGGTGTTTATAACGATTTCTTTGGAGTAACTTGCTGGTATTTCAGGACTCAGCCAATGCTGATAATTTGTGAGTAACTGCTGGAGGCAGAGGAAACTGACATTTAGTGGATACCTGCTAGGCGATGATGACTCCACATCTGTTACCGTTCAACTGAATCTTCACAACCACCCCACTAGCTGGGTATTATTACCTCCGTTCTGTGCACCAGGAAGCTTGCTGGGGGTCACCTTCCTCCCGGGGTCGGATCCTGTCGTGCGTGCTCGTGCCACTGAATGCTGAGGTCTCCAGGCCGGGCCGAGGGGCCTCCGTGGCCCATCTCCTGCTCTTCTCGGCCACGTTCAGCCTTGCTGGGGCCCTGAGTGAATGCAGGGCTGGCCGTCCTATTCAGAGACGTCTCTTGAACTTATCCAGGAAGCGCGCATATTGAAATCTAATACCGTGAGGGCCTCCTGCTTGCCACTGATGGTGTGGAAATAGATTTTAGTCAGTCAAGAATTCACAAAACTATTTGAATTTGGTTACACATGGTTAATGAGTTTGGGAAAGTGTGGGCAGTGGGTGAGCTTGTCTAACCGATGGTGTTTCGGCAGATGTCCATTGGGGTGAGGCAAAGGTGGTCACAAGCAGTTCTCTGCCCTTCCTCTGACGGCACAGCTGGAGGACAGATGCTCTGAACTGGGCACCTGCCCCTGACGCATGCACAGGGTAACCCCAGGATGGGGCGGGAGCTGGAGGGCCGAGTGGAGAAAAGCTGTTGAACCACCACTCATGGGAAGACAAGGCCCCCGGTGAGACAGGTACTCCCCACGGACCACTCACTCCTGGTTCACGTGGCCGCTTCTTGGCTTTGCTTGGAAAAGTCCTCACTCTAACGTGGGTTTCCAGAGCTTTCTGGGAGAGGTCTCCAAACTAGGAGATGGTATGTGTGATTACAACCAGCTTTGTAGATTTGCATATCTTGCCGACATATTAGCTCATTTGAACAACATACGTCAGTCCTGGAGAAGGCGGCATGAGCTGACATCAGTATTCCACATGCAGGACAGGAGAAGGTGGTGACTAGGGAGCGTGAAGGAGGGCTGGGAGGGGACTTGGGAGGGGACTTGGGAGGGGGGCTCCCACCTTGGCGGCCAAGCGGGATCCTGTTCCTTGTTTAGATGACCCGGCGATGAACTCGTCTGAAGAACCCACTGGAAGTCGTTTGAACGTTATGAAGACACACTTGAGAGACTTGGCCAATAAGTATTCCTGAGTGTTCTCCCCACCTGACGGCGGCGTTGAGCGGACAAAGCACAAAGGCGGGTCCCCTACCGAGCTTGGAGACATCTTCATTCGGAAGAGCGGACGCTGGGGGTTGCGCCTGAAGACCAATGTTACTCACATCACGTTGTTCAGAATTCATTCTTGGCGCCCAAGGTCACCAAGGTGAGGTGGCGACGTGCTTTCTGAGAACGAGGAAACCTGGACCCGCCTTCTTGCTGCTGCATTTTCAGGCGAAAAACTACAATCACCAGAAGATAGACATGCATCTGGCAGCCGGGGTTCTCTCAAAGTGGGGTCCCCAGGCCAGCAGCAACAACCATAAAGAAGGACCCTGTGAAGGTCACGTGCGTGCTCCCAGGCCCTCGACAAGGCGCCTCCTCCTCTGTCTCGTTCTTTAAATGGACTCTTACAACATGCAGCTCAACTGTTTCGTTTTCATTATGCTCGTCTTACACAGATTACAAAAGTCACAGCGCACAGTCGCCCGTGTGGGCTTTGCTCAGCCGCCTCCGGAGAGGGACCCCAGTGTGGGCACGGGGGCGACCATCCTTGCTTTCTTGATTGCTTAGGACTTGGAAGTGCTGAGGTTTCCGGAGCACAGAACTGACTCGCTTCCATGTTACGGGGCTCAGGACGGGGATTCAGGTTAGTGGGAACATGCATCCCAGTTGAATTTTCAAACACCATTTAAATTTTTTTTTTTTGACAAGCGCACTTACTATGGACGCAGCAATGAATGTGGCGTCACCAGCAGAGGCGCCTGTGCTTGGCGATGGCAGCTGAGCCTTCTGTGAGGTTGACCTCCACACAACTGCTGTTCTCATCCTTGAATGTGCTGAATGCTCCCGTCCTGACCTCCAGCTGCAGTGACTGTGAGAGTTCCCACTCAGAACGCGGCTGTGTTTGCGCCTCCCCGGGGAACACGGGCAGGGTCTCCAGGGCTTCCATGTCCCGGACCACAGTTCCGGTCATTAAACTGCGGTCAGTTCCAGTTGGACTATGGATCCAACAACTTCAGAAAGGCTGTGGGGGAGGCATGGCCCTGGGTCCCCAGACGCTGGGTTGATGGGCCTGTGTTACCCACAAGCTGAAGATCCAACATTTCTGGTTGGGAAAATAGTGGCGAAACCCAATATTTGGTTGCCTTTGGATCTAAGAAGTATTTTATTATGTTGTTTCTATAGTTACATGCGGTTTTGAAATAAGTCCCCTAAAACAGGTCATTAATTTTTTTTTTTTTTTTTTTTTTACACGTGGTGCAATCAAGTATTAAGTGTTTGGAAAGATTCAAAATTCTGACATATAAGCTTTTTATCCTACGGTTTGGTCTTACCGAGGAATTTTAACCTTTTTTTCCCTCACTTTCAAATATGTAGTATTTTAGTCCTAAAGGGATAGGCTTGACCTATTCAAAATATTGACCATCTCTGCCAGGTAGGTCAGTTGATAAGACTTTTAAGAGCAGACTGTGTTCTTTAATGACATTTTACTGTCATGAAGAAAAGTTTTTATTTCATCTTCTGTTTCAAAATCTCATATGAGGCCCTCCCTGTCCCACGATGTGGGAAACAGGGCACAGGGCCTTGCTGTCTGTCCACTTCTTACAAGGCACAGCACTCAGAGTTTGCTCCCTGTCCCACGATGTGGGAAACAGGGCACAGGACCCTGCTGTCTGTCCACTTCTTACAAGGCACAGCACTCAGAGTTTGCTCCCTGTCCCACGATGTGGGAAACAGGGCACAGGGCCTTGCTGTCTGTCCACTTCTTACAAGGCACAGCACTCAGAGTTTGCTCCCTGTCCCACGATGTGGGAAACAGGGCACAGGGCCTTGCTGTCTGTCCACTTCTTACAAGGCACAGCACTCAGAGTTTGCTCCCTGTCCCACGATGTGGGAAACAGGGCACAGGGCCTTGCTGTCTGTCCACTTCTTACAAGGCACAGCACTCAGAGTTTGCTCCCGTGATTTGATCATGTTCCCAAATTTCATGATTTTCTTCAACCCTGAATCAAGATCAGAAAACCCCCATTTCCCAAGAATGGAAGAGTTCGTAAACCAGGCTTCAGATGGGACCTCTGGCCCACCACTGCGGGGCAGACCCCCACACTCCGTCCACAGTCTGTGCCCACCGGGTAATGGTCAAGTTCATGTAAAGTGCTCTCAGGACGTCCTGCTGGCCGAGGCGTCAGTGGAGCGCGGTGCGCGGCGCGGGCTGTCTGCTGTCCAGCACATCTCTCCCA
Organism: Saccopteryx leptura; assembly: GCF_036850995.1. Lineage (NCBI taxonomy): Eukaryota > Metazoa > Chordata > Mammalia > Chiroptera > Emballonuridae > Saccopteryx > Saccopteryx leptura. The sequence goes on from NC_089515.1 coordinate 3,438,855, forward strand.
CTAATGGAGAGTCGGTGTGAGCTCCGCGCAGGGACGGGCTTTGCCCAACTGTCTAGCAAGAACCCTGCTGGCATGCCCACGTGACCATGACGGGCACTGGTGTAACAGGCAAGGGTGAGCTCATGCAGGAATGTCATCACCAAGAGCTTCTTCTACTCAGGCTCCAACCACATGTGCCATCCACCCGTGGCCAGACTTCCAAGCTCCTTGGAACCACTGGGGTCTGTCCTGTCTCTGCGGGAAAGCGGTCATCCTGCACGCTGCTTTGCCGTTTCGGTTTCTTCTCCTCTGCTGCCTCTGTGTCACACATCGAGGACGTGTCATCAGAGGCCCTGGAATGCCGGTGACGCATGGACCGGCAGGTGGGTACAACTCCATTCTCAGCGAGTCCTTGGCTCGCTTTTCGATTGTGCTCGCCTGTGCTCGGACACTTGAGGGCACTCACCTGCCCCAGGTTTCATTTCCGTAAGTGCGCGTTCGTTGTGGGGCCCCATTTCCCTGTGAACAAGCACCGTCTGTCAGGGGCTGGGAAGGGACACGATCAGAAGAAGGTGACAAGGAGAGCTGGGGAGGGGTTATGTGGGAGAACCCCTCGCAGGGGACACAGCATCCAAATACAGCACATGCTCTTTCGATGCTCACCAAAGGGTGGTCACTCTGGGGGAGGTTTTCCACGACCACACGGACAAGAGGACATGTTTTGTGAGCATCCAGCAGCTGTTCACCCTCGCCTTCTTGGCGGTTCCGTTCAATAAAACGGTACCAGGTGAAAAAAACAAAAAGGAAACAATCACCGAGGTGGAGTATTTGGGTTACGATTTGCTTACTAAAAAGTTTTTAAAAACGAATCATTTAAACTCTTCTTTATTTTATTTTTAAAGTAAAATACTTTTATTTTATGTTTAATGTTTATTTAATATGAAAAATAATGTATTCATTGTTAACGTTTTCTTTTTTTATACATATTGTCTTTTGGTCTATTGATTCATTTTGGATGTTGGCGAGAGAGCCCAGGGCATGTGTAACAACAAACATCTACAGGATAAAAGTACCTGGCACACCACAGACACTGTGACAGTGCCCTGGGCAGGGAGTGGAGGAATTCGCCTGAGTGTGAGCCGAGCACGCCGGCCAGTGAGGTCCCCCCAATGTACGGACTGTGAGGAAACACCAATTTAGAAAGAACTTAATGAAGTTTGTGGGATAATCCTAGTTGATCACAACATTTCTCGTTTCCGCAGTGCGTGTACACGAAACAGTTTTTTTCATTTTTTCCTCTTAAAACATGAAACTGGGAGCTGGGAGCAGGTGGTCACGTGATGGCTGGGCAGCAGCGTGACCTGGGACTCGGCACATGTTAGATCACAGGAATCCTCATGGCAGCTTTTGAGCAAGGTGACATTATCACCATTTATAAAAAAGGACCGTCTGACCCTCCGGTGACTACAGAGCAGGGAAGGGCTGACCCCACAGGACGGGGGAGAGAGGTGCAGGAGGAACCCCGGGTCTCAGAGAGCAGCGGTGAGGTGTCCCTTGGGCATGTCCCTTTCCTCTGTGGCCTGAAAGGGGGACAGGAAAAGTAGACCCTATCCACACTGCTCAGACACACCTGTAAACATGCCCAGGTCTGAACGGAAACTTGGTTATCCATCCTGCCCCCCACCCCCCAAAAAAGCAAAAACCCTCTGGAAAAAAATGTGTATTTCCTCTTTAAAATTCATGCCATTTTGTTTTTCACTGCTTCATTTATCTTTGTGGTTTTCAAGTTAAGCTATTTTGAGTTAGCATAGATGAAAATTAAGAACTTTTGGAAAAAAGCGCTGTTCTCACCCCTATGCAGCGCATAAGTCTGCTACTTCTGGGATAAAGGTTCCCAGCCCTATTAGCCCCCCAAAATATAATTCTGTAATTCTGTAAATCAGGGTTGAAAAAGGGAAAAAGGGAGAAAAAATTCAATCCAACTTTCTCATGAATGTTATGGGAGTCGAGTGTGCAGCCGGACCTCCTGTCCTGGGTGGTCTTTCTTGTTTTAGCAGAAACGACCCACGTCCTGGGCGTCCCCTCACTCCCAGCAAACGGGGTGGTGGGTCAACCCAGCGGAGGTGTGAGCAGAATCTCTCCCTGTGCGTGAGGTGGATTTCATTCCGCTCCTGGGCTCCGCTCATGCCAGAGAGAGGTCTCGTCTTCATTCTCCCAGGCGGAAGGACAGGAGGTTATTCTGAAAGGCAGGCAGGCAGGCGGTCCACGGAAAACGCAGGGGCCCGTGCCGGTGAGGAGGTCTGGGCCCGATACAATGAATAAATTGCTCATTTTTGAATTGAATAAATATAGTTCATTTCTAGGCGGCAAAGCTCTTTCTGTCACACTGTCGGGGCCTATTAAAATTTGGATTATCACCTGTCGATGGCAGCTTTAACTTTCCCAGTACCTTTGGCTCCTCTCTCAGCACGGAACATTCCTAAGTGCCTCCTCATGATGGCTCCTGTCTTTTTTGCATTCCCTGCCTGCCCTATTTAGATTCTTTTAGCAATTTTGGCAGCTCCCCCCACCTCCGCCCCCTCTGCGCGCCCTTGCGCAGGAACCGGGATGTCAGAAGTAACCGGGTGTCTTACCATCAGCATGACCACTCTCTTGGGCAGCGTATGGGGCTTGCATTTCATCCCCAGGAAGTTCCGGTGTCCTTACCCCTGTCACTTATCTGTCCCAATCTCATTTTCTCTCCTCCCCACCCCCCAAAATCAAATTGACATTTTTGTTATTAAATTTGTCATGGTTTAAACTACTTCCCCCCCCTTCTTTGTTTTCCTAGCGTCTCACCTATTTCTTTATTCAGGGACAACCACACATTCAAGCGAGGAACTGAGCTATCCTTCTCTTGGCATCACCTCGGACTTCTGTGAAACGGGACACTCTCCTCCCACGGTGGGAGACATTGGATGATCTTTTCAGAAAACACAACACAACAAAACAAAAAGGGTGGGAGGGAGAGAAAAACAAAAACAAAAAAAGAACAATGCCGCACAGATCCCAACTCCTGAGTCCAAGTAGACAGTTTAACCCTTGGGTCATCGTGTGTGCATTTCACTTATTGGATTGTTAATAGATTTTCTTCATTTGTGCGAGACGTCGCAAATGAGGTGTGCGGGCGGGCCGGCCGGTGCCTCCACGCGCTGGGGACCCGGGGTCCACCTGTAAGGACGTGGCGGGAAGAGCTGCCGGAGTGGCTGCCTCCTGACAACATCCCAGCTGCAGAGTAGCAATCGCAATCCTCGGGTGGCAGTTTTAATTATCGGCCCGGCGATACCATCAGCAAGTGTGTAATTACGTGTCAGTTTCCTGGCTGTTGGGTATGAAAAGTGGAACCGGCGCGATGATGATGGCGGAAGCGGTAAGACTCATATTTAAACAATTCAAAATGTGTAACTGGCAGTGTCATTAAACAAAAGAGAGTCTGACCCCAGCTGTCACTGGCTTCCCCCTCTTATGCAGATGCGCTCCTGCTGTCTGTCAAAAGAAACTCCATGGGCTGAAATGGGACAGAAGAGGTGACATAATTCTCAGCGCGCATGGGGTTGGGGCGGGGGGGGGGGGGCTGCTCTCCAGATCACTCGCTCGCACCACCGTGCAGGCGTCCTTGTGGCCTCACCGCGCCGGGCGGCTGCTGAAACGGTCCCGAAGCCCGGGCCCTTATAGGAAATTATTATAGGGTTCTGCTGATGGATACACAAAGGCTGAATGATCAAACAGACACCCTAGCCTCAAAATAATAATAGTAATAATAATAATAATAATAATAATAATAATAATACGTGAATCAAACCTGCCCCATGGTGAGGCCCCATCAAGAGTTACCCCCCCCCCCACCATGGTCATTTGAAGGGTTTCTTTTTGAAGAAGAACGTGGAATGACCCTTTTTTTTCATTTTACACCAACATTGCTGAGTCCAAGATTAAAAAAAGAAAGAAAGAAAAAGAAAAAGAAAAAGAAAAAGAAAAAGAAAAAGAAAAAGAAAGGTGAGCTCATTCTGCAAAGTGCTCAGTGTCTAGGCCGCCACCGCGGAGGAGGAGGGCGGTTTGGATAGAATTACTATGCAGATTTAAAACTGCAGGCGATGAGGTGTTATGGCCTCAGATGCTCTGAGTTTAATTGAGGAAACTGGAATGTGTGCGCCCAGCAAACGGAGGCGGAGGCGGACGCGGACGCAGACGCGAGAGGCTCCCTACGGCGGCTGGAGGAAGAGGGGAGGGTGCTCAGGTTTCTGCAGATGTAATTACCCGGTTCTGCACACTCTCAGGACGTGGGGGGGGGGGGGAGGGCGGCGACGCACATTTGTGCTCAAAAGACTTCGTTAACCTGGTATGCAAAAAAAAAAAAAAAAAAAAAGATAATAAAATAAAAGAGCCGGGGACCCAAGGGTTCAGTCTGCATGCACAGCAAGGCACCAAAGGCGGATTCATAACATGAATGGCAGAGGGTAAGTGTGGGGGTTCAACTAACACCCGGCACTGGGAACACAGAGAAAAAAAATGTTTAAGTTTTAAAATGTTCTCACTTATCATCATCATACGCTGAACTCGCCATTGCACACAAACAATGTGTGCTCACCCCCTGAAGACTCTTCTGCCATTTAAAGCTTCTGGAGAGCGAATGGAGTCTGGGAGCCGAGCTCCAACGATAGAGACACGTGGGCCGTCGTCGTGGTCTCCGGAAGGGCACCACCCCTCTCCCCAGAGGCGCTCACAACGGGGTCAGCCTGGCCCGTATTTCTCGTTTCCACAGCGCAGTGGCCGGTTCTCTCCCAGGCCAGCGGAAGCCGTATTAATTGCCATGGTACGTTCCGATGTGAAAGTAATGAACAGGCACACGTGGAATCCTCTAGGATTAATTTGTATTTTATCAGCTGTGAAAAGGGCATTTTTTTTTCTTTTACATATCTAGACTTAAGAGGTAGCCTTATTAGGCGTTCATTGGAAAACAAATTCTGCGTGTATTTCTGCAGCAAGGCTTTCAAAAGAAAACACCGTTTTCCCCACCTCCAAAGTCGCCGAGTGCAACCAGGGAAGCAATTAGTCTTGATCGCCTTGACAAACACCCTTCTGTATTGTTCCAGCTTATAAATACTAGGACGGGCTGGTGAGAGGGAGGGATGACAGGGAATGGCACACCGCTTCATGTTTTATCGTGTTGGACAAGCAGGAGACTTCAGGGGTTTTAAACCGCCGCGTGTGCCTGTTGTGTGCGTCGTCAAGCTGTGTCAACAATTATTTGTCGTTTTCTGATAGAGAGCGCCGCTGAGCCCTCGCGCACACTTGTGGAGCTGGAGGTGGCGCCGGCTGGGAGAGGCAGGGTCCTCGTGCCCGTGCCCAGGGGGCCTCCCTCTATGTCCCCGGAGACGTCATCGCGAGTTTCACCTCCACCTCCTCCCCCCCCCCCACCGGGGGCGTCAAGATGGCTCTCTGGAGCACTCTGCAGTCGCTCAGGGAGAGGGGGCCATCTGACCAGAGCCCCTTTTCCTACATGTCAGCAAGTGGAAAACAAAGAAAAAGTGTTTCCATCAGCCCGTGTCGATGGCCACGCTTTCCTTTAGAAAAGGGGCTCGTTCCAAGGGTGCTCCTCGTATTTCACACACGGGATGATGCCGAGTGGTCCCCCTTAAATCGAGGGGCCTGGAGGAGGAAAATCGTCCCTGGCTACTTGTGTCCTCAAACGGCTTGTCTTGTTGTCATTTGAAAGGTCCCTGGGGAAAGCACTCACCCCCAAACCCCGACAGCTTCTCTTAGGAGACCTCTCTGCCCAGTCTCGTAGGTCTTACGGTCAGAAGTTGAACGTTGACTAGAATGTGTGCGTTGTGCTCAGCAGTAGTGAGCCCTGCACTTCTGCCAGGGAGGTACAATCCATTTGGCCTCCCATGACCCGTTCTGTAGTGGATGTGAAACGAGTCCTTCCCCTCCCCTACCCCTACCCGCCTCTGGCACTTGGCAGGGAGGGGAGCGAGGCACGCCCTTCCCTCCCCGCCCCCTGAGCCTGTACCCCCACACCCTTCTGAGGAGCTGCCCCCAGCGAGTGTGGCCAGTGAGTTTGTGTTCCATTTTGAAAAACTCGTGCCCTGTGAATTTAAATTCCTTGGGACGGCAGGCGCCTCCCACGTTGCACTAGAAATTCCTCCTCTGGGATGTTGGATGCGTCCTGGTGTTCAGCCTCTGTGCTCCGTGGTCCAGCCCACATCTCCCTCACGGGTGACCTGGGGTGACCGAGCTGTTTCAACGATCCCCTTGCCTCCTAGTAGGTTTCTGCGCTGAAGAGTGAGAGTGTTATTTTATTTTTTTAATTTTTTTTTTTTTATCTGCAAACGAGGAGCTGGGAGGCACCCCCCATACTCCTTTTCTCTGGAAGCTCCGATGGCCTTTTGACTAATGAGGTGACCTTAAGAGGAGTCCTTGCCCGGATGCTGGCGTGATGGGCCACGCCGGTGACAAGTGTGAATTGCACGCGGAGCAAATGGTCTCCAACAGGCACCTGGGATGTCACTGCTTATCCGGGGAGCCGGCCCCACTCGGGCTCAGGCTCCAAATAATTTATATTATCATATATTAGTGGGATCGAGGCGAAGTGTTAACCGCCCGTTCTCACTTGTCACCGCGCGGCTAATCATTACCAACGCCGCGCGGTCTGAGGCCTAGGCACGTTGCCGTCCTTTGTAAAGAGATACAGGTTTGAGGATTAATGAATTTAAATGCGGCAGCATCTTGGAGGCAGGTCCCTGCCCAGCCTATACAGAAGGGCACATGGCTTATTGGACCCATCTGTTCCCCAGAAGATTCTTTGTGAAATAAAAAATGCAAACAGAAACAAACAAAAACGAAAGAAAAAAAATAAAAGAAAACCCAGAGCAAACAGTTTCTCTGTAAACACTAGGCTTTCTCAACAATCCAGTGGCTTCCAGACCTTCAGTCCTTGACATCCGGCCGATACCCTCAGCCCCACCCGGGGGTCTCCTCCCTCCTCCACAGTTCTGCCCCCCTGGCCTCCACCTGCACCCCAGGTCCAACGGGGTTCACGTTCTGTCTCTCCCAGGAACATGGCTCCTCCTGACGTGGCAGCCCAGGCACGAGCAGGAGGAGCCAGAAGGGTGTCTAGGGACAAGGTGGCTCTGAGCCCAGGCGACAGGGCACTGTGGGGACACCGCTGCCTTCCTGGCTGCCCTGGAAGCCCGCGCCCCACAGCTGACGGCCAGAGACTCATTCACTATGGCAGCATCCTGCGGGTCCCCCTCACACTGGGAAACTGGCACAATTAGGAGGTGTTTCCGTCCATTCCACCTCACTTCCTGCGTCGACATTCGGTGGGAATCACAGCTCCCCCTACGGGAGCACGCCCAGGCAGAGGCCACGGAACCTCCCGGCCAAGGGCCTTCTGCGCTCTGTTGACTTACTCTGTGAATTCTGGGCCATCCTCCATAAACTCCACAGCCTAGGAAGAGTGTTACCAGTGATGTCACCAGAATGTCACTGGCGCTCTGAAATATTTCACCGGTGTCCACCACTCAGAGCGCCCTGAGCACCACCAGCCGGGTGGGTGGCCCTCTCACCGTTGCCGTGAGCCGCCAACACTTAGAAAACCGATGCCTCTGATTGCTGAGATAACTTGCCCCAGGTTCGCACGGAAGCACATCAGGGAAGGCACCGCTGTGCCTAGGACTGCGTGTGTTTTGAGGTACATATTCATTTAAATTTTTTTATTTTTTATTTCCGCATCAAACAAGATATTTAGCAACCGGCCTACGTAACCGCAGGCATGAGGCTGGCTTGGTCCCTGATGAACTGCAACGTCCTCTGTGACCACGTGCGCGCGCGCCCCACGCTCCCGCGGAGGACAGAGGGGACGCGGATGGGTGGGCTGAGCACCCCGTGGGCACTGCGCTCCTCGACCGCGGTCAGCGTCTCTGAAGACAAAGCAAGGACACCCTCCAACGACACCGGACCTCGAGCTCTTGTGTTTCTGCGGTGGGCGCGATGTTTAGAGGGAAATGTTCTCTCCCTAAACTGCACCGGTTGGTAAGCAAACAAAATAATCGCTATCCTAGACACCGCATCCTGGGCGTAGCCCAGCGCCTCAGTGTTGCTGCTGGGAGCTTCCTTCAGGTTGACCAAGTCCCAGCGTCATCGGCGTGTTATAATTTATGACGGCTCTGCAGCGCATCGTAACACTTTTTTTTTTTCTGTCGACAAAGAAAATTCACGCTTCTCACAGAAAACCCTCAAAGTGCAAACACGTCTGAAGAACCAGCCGGTGCCCTCTATCCTACCCTCCCCCACCCCAACCTCCAATCACACACAGGCCCTCCAGGAAAAGGCTATATATAGTTCTGGCTAATGGGATGAGATTGTAAAGTTTCAAAAACCATATCTCAAATCGGTACAAGTTTTATTCTCTCATCTTAAGATGTTTGTAACTTTAAAAGCTTTCCATATTGATTGATGAAGGGGCCGGGGTTGGCTGGGAGTACCTTTTATTCATGCCCCTTCAGAAGGTTCGGAAAAAGGCCCAGGTCTTGGCTCTGCAGGGGCACTGGCACTATTTCTCCTGTCGTCGGGGCTCTCTCTGTGGTCAGCTCGCGTCCAGAGCGGCGACAGCAGGGCCGGGTGAAGCGGAGGGAATAGCTCAGGCCACGTGCTGGAGAAAAAGTGCAGGCCGGGTCGGACTGAGGTGGACGGCAGGCGATGGGGACTGAGGGACCACGTGGTGTCGGAGCCACCAGAGAGGGTGCCTCGCGTGGACCCCACGCCTAACGGAGTCAACCAGGAGGTCAGCAGGTCTTCCTCTGGACCCCACACCTCCGCGTGCTTGGATGAGGGTGCACCCCGGTGGTGTGCACCACTTAGCGTGTCCCGGGAGTCTGCGTCTGACCTCCGTTGCTTTCTCCAGGACATGGGCCGAAGTGACTCCAATGGAAAAGTCTTCTTTCAAACTGTTTCGACCTCTTGAAACAGCTGATGGAAGTCTTTCCCACTCATGTTGGGGCCTTTATCCCATTTTAGAGCTCATCCTAGACCGACAGGATCAGGTTCAGAGAAAGGGCGGTGCCCCTGCTGCTGGGAGCGCGAGGATGTCACACACGGAAGCAGAAAAGTGCGAGAGGTCCACAGGGCCCCTCAGGGGGTGTGGAGGCGGCTAGGGTCACAGTGATGGGACAGAGGTCCACAGGGCCCCCCAGGGGGTGTGGAGGCGGCTGGGGCACAGTGATGGGACAGAGGTCCACAGGGCCCCCCAGGGGGTGTGGAGGCGGCTGGGTCACAGTGATGGGACAGAGGTCCACAGGGCCCCCCAGGGGGTGTGGAGGCGGCTGGGGCACAGTGATGGGACAGAGGTCCACAGGGCCCCCCAGGGGGTGTGGAGGCGGCTAGGGCACAGTGATGGGACAGAGGTCCACAGGGCCCCCCAGGGGTGTGGAGGCGGCTGGGTCACAGTGAAGGGACAGAGGTCCACAGGGCCCCCCAGGGGGTGTGGAGGCGGCTGGGTCACAGTGATGGGACAGAGGTCCACAGGGCCCCCCAGGGGGTGTGGAGGCGGCTGGGTCACAGTGATGGGACACACTGGGACATGGCTGCTGCACGCCACCCCTTCCGCAGTGCACGTGGTCATAAACATCTGGGGGCTCTCCACCCTCCCTCCTCTGTCTGAGCTGGGGACACTGGGACTCGGGAGGGTTCAGGAAAGAAACGTCAGCATTGGAGTTCCATTTTCAGGGATGTCAGGGATGGCGAGAAGGACCTAGATCCTGAATCTTGGACCTTTTCTCTTTTAATTTTTTTTATTTTAGTGAGAGGAGGGGGGGCAGACAGACAGACTCCTGCATGCACCCTGACCAGGATCCACCTGGCAAGCCCACTAGGGGGTGATGCTCTGCTCCTTTGAGGCTATTGCTCTGTTGCTCAGCAACCGAGTCATTTTTTTTTAGCACCTGAGGTGGAAACCATTGGAGCCATCCTCACCACCCAGGGCCAACTTGCTCAAACCAATCAAGCCATGAATGTGGGAGGGGGAGAGAGAGAGGAAAAAAATGAAGAGAGAAAGAATGGGGAGAGAAGCAGATGGTCACCTCTCCTGCGTGTCCTGAGCAGGACTTGACCTTTTTTCTTTTATAGAAGCCTACCCATCAGAACCTGTAGCATGGAGTCAAGGATGCCACCCTGTGAGCAAGGAGAACCAAGCCTGGTGCCCTGTCATGGCCATGGTCACGGCCCGTAGTGTTTCGGCCACAGTGTGACACAGATCTGAGCTTCTGCGTGTCAGCAAGCATGGAAGTGAGCCAGAGTGGACCATGTCCCTGTGTGGCAGGGCATTCATGGGGCCCTTCCTTGGTACCATGTGTGGACCAGAGCATCAGGCCGTGCAGGAGGGGACAGACTGGGGCAGCAGGTGCAGGGGACACAACACCACCGAGAGTGGACTTGGAAAGTGGCCGGAGGACAGGTGCATGTGACAGGGGTCGTGTGACCCAGAGAGAATGGAGCTGAAATGCAGACACGGGAAGGTGCTCAGGAGCAGGCAGGAGGTACACGCACGCGTGTGTGTATAGGTGTGTGTGGATGTGTGCATGTAGATGTGTGGATGTGGATGAGTGCATGTGTGTGTACGTATGTAGATATGTGCACGCATGCAGGTGTGTATGTGTGAGTGTGTGTTAAAGGAACTTTTTCCTGGACATAAGAATGGTTTATTAAGATAAGTTAGATGCTGCTCTCACAATTTCTTCAAATCCATGAAGGAGATATATATATTTCTTTTAAAATAAGTGTGTGGTCAAAAGATATCTATTAAAAACAACATGTGTGTTTGTTGTTTCTCTGCCTCATTTACTTACTGCTCTTCCTCCTTCAGACCTGACCTACGAGTCCGAGCTTGGCAGCTAATGACAGTGGTATTAAGAACACGTGTCCTGTGCTCGGTCTGCTTCCTTATGGCTCCCAAGTTCAATTTCCTCCCAAGGAGAAATCTGTTCTACCAGGTGAGAACAGACCCCCCGGGGGCCCTTAGGAGTGTCCTTTAGTGTCCCACTGGGCACCAGTGGTTTAGTCACTTACAGGAGTTCACTGGCCCAGGTCTCACCTGGCTCCAGTCCCTCGCTCAGCACGTCCATCGTCAGGTGCTACCCTTCCTGCGCCGTGACCTGGGGTCCCTGGTTTTGAATCGGTGTGGAATCAGACACTGGCATGTGAGCCCCAGGTCCCCAGCACCTCTGGGGGAATCTCCATCTCTTTGGGGGAAGATTCACGATAAATCCGACTGAGCTGTCTTCCTCATCTTAACCCCAGACTCTGGATGACGTCGGAGTCTCCCTAACCCTGCACCGTTTATTCCCTGCAGTGTCCTCCTTGTGGCTGTCTGCTGATCGCCAACTGTAACGAATGGTCCTGTCTTCTGTCTTCGGTGGGGCTGACCTGTGCCAATGTCTCCCTCACACCATCCTCTTTCTCACGGCGGCTGCCTACCATACCGCCCGGAGCAGAGCTTGGGAACTTCGGTGGGAATTTAATATGATCCCAGACCTGGGATGAGCTCTCTTGCCAACATCCCGCTGGTTCCCAATGTCTGGACTCTGGTTCGGTGAGCACACGCCCGCCTCCCAGCCAAGCCCCTTGAACTTCCCTTTTGCACACGTCTCTGTCTAAATCAGTCCTGATGCACAGTGAGCGATCGTTCCGTTAAGATCTGATTTACTTTTGATTTCATTTGGGGGGAACATAAATTTGATAAACTGTCAGGCAAGGCAACACCTTTTGTTATTTACAGGGACATTCTCCCCTACTCTGCTTAAGAAAGAAATACGTTTGTTTTCTTGATGGTTATTGCTGTAAATCGAGCTGGCGACTTCTGGAAAAAAAGCAGGCGAGTTAACTCTTGGGTCACCGACACGTTTGTGGGATTGAGGAAGAAGCTGCCGTGGGAGAAAAGATGCCTAGAAAGGGTGGCACTCTGCCGGAACCCTCGTGGGTGGAGGACCGAGTCTTCGGTCATGACTCCTTACATAGGAGTAGGGCTAGCAGGGCAGGTCAAGGAGTGCGGCTGGACCCGAGGATGAACTTGTCACTGGAAACCTTTTCCATTTGTCCCGTTCATCTCTGGGTTCTGTGTTCTCCTGGGTTGGCTTCATTTTCAGACAGTCCCCTACCCCAACCCGCCATTTAACAGGAACTATGGCCACTCACAGCACTCTCCAGAGATCGCTCATCTTAGAGGAGGACTGCTAACATCCTCGAGACGGATCTGACCGGCTGTCTCGAGACCGGTTATTCGTCTGGGAGAGGTCTAGGGGCCTGGGTCTTAGTCAAGGTCATCTCTGTGCTTGGGGGTGGGGGTGGGGGAACATCTTCCCTGCAAACACTCCATGGACTGGACCCTACAGGAGTGAGGGATCCTGTTCTCAGAAGAAGGGTCGGTGGGCAACAGCACTGCCCACCATAAACTGGACGTCAGGGAATGGGAGAGAAGAAGCCAGTACAGGTCACGGGCCACAGGGGGGCTTTGACTCCACCCGCTTCTCATGCTAAGTGGACAGACCTCAGGACCCTTTGCAGGGACACTGTCTGCCTCTTGGGACTAGAACCTTATGCAGGTAAACCTTATCATCGTGTTGACCGGCATTCTTGAAGACATATGGCTGCGTCATACACCGTTTGACCTTGGCCGGTGACCCCTAGTCATTCACCCCTCACGGGATCGAGTGGACCAGTCATAGGATGTGTTATGTCAGCTGAGAACATCATGCTTTTACCTCGTAAAGGCTGGGGATGGGACCTGTTTCCTCTGCCACAGGAGATGGAACGTTCCTCCATGTTAACGCAGCCGGTGAGTGTCCTGCCTTCTCAGGTTTGTCTGATAACAACTCAATATCAACTCACAGGATTTCTGAAGCAACTGTTATGAATTTTCGTGGTTTGTGAGTATTCTTGGAGCCCAGTGTTTTCTAGGACTCACACCTGTGCATGCAGACACACACATAAACACATACACCTGTGCATATATGTGCTCTGGCAACCTTCTAAATAGGTTTGACAAAGCTAATGTCTTCCTAACTTTCTTTTCTTTCCTTCCTATCTTCCTTCCTTCCTTCCTTCCTTCCTTCCTTCCTTCCTTCCTTCCTTCCTTCCTTCCTTCCTTCCTTCCTTCCTTCCTTCCTTCCTTTCTTCCTCCCTCCCTCCCTCCCTCCCTCCTTCCCTCCCTCTCTCTCTTCCTTCCTTCTCCTCCTTCTCCTCTTCCTTCTCCTCCCTCCCTCCCTTTCTTCCCCCTTTCCATCCTTTCTTCCTTCCTGTCTTCTTTCCTTCCTTCTTTTCCTTTCCTTTCCTTTCCTTTCCTTTCCTTTCCTTTCCTTTCCTTTCCTTTCCTTTCCTTTCCTTTCCTTTCCTTTCTTTCTTTCTTTCCCTTCCTTCCTTCCTTCCTTCCTTCCTTCCTTCCTTCCTTCCTTCCTTCCTTCCTTCCTTCCTTCCTTCCTTCCTTCCTTCCTTTCTTTCTTTCTTTCTTTCTTTCTTTCTTTCTTTCTTTCTTTCTTTCTTTCTTTCTTTCTTCTTTCTTTCTCTGATGTTCTGCAATCCTGTGGTTTTCTCCCTCCTTTCATACAGAAGAGCAGGGCTTCCCTCCCCCAGCCGTGAGCTGGATTAATAGTTAATAACAGTTTAGGAGGATGAACCAAGCCTGTGGGGTGTGATCAGAGATTAGTCTTTTAAAACACAGCTAAACATTTTGTGCTGCACAGCGGTGTGCTGGCTGCCCGCTGGGCCTCCTGAAGACCTAAGAGTTAGAGCACACACCCACTCCCCGCCCTGGGCAGCAGAGCCCTGGCTCCTGGCGGCCAGGGGGATGCTGGTGGTGCCCAGGGTGGACAGCCTCCCTGTGCCCGAGCCTTCTGCTGTCCAGAGGCAGCACAAGTGCTAATTCCCAGGGTCCATTCTTCCCTTCCTTTGCGGAGAAGGGCGGTGCGGGCCTCCGAAGGAGGCCAACCAGAAAGCGGAGCCATGGAAACTTCTTCGCTATCGTGATGTCATCAGAGGCCCCAGGCGCAGGGGCAGGGCTGTGACAGCTAGCCGGGTCCCTTGGGGAGAACATGGACCTGCTTGGGAAGAAACACTCAGACCCTCCCAGCAAAGGGCACAGGGTCAGAAGCAATGTGAAGAGGACCATGAGCTGCAACCTGAGAGGAACTTGGAGAGGATCTGGGGCACAGATGGGGGGCGTGGTGACACTCACAGGAGCTCCCCAGGAGAGTGGAGGTGCTCCTTTGCCAGGGGATACCTGGAGACACGGCCTGCAAAGGACACGGGGCCGTCTCCAGACAGCGGAGTCCAGGAGCAGGTGGGGGTTGCTTTGTTCCCCCTGTGACCTTCAGATGCAAAGGAAGCCAGGTCCTGCCTTGTCAGGAAGCTTGTGATGGGACAGGGACACCAGGACCACCCACAGAGGTACAGCTACTTGGTTGAAAGCAAGGGAAGCCAGCTCTGCCCCCTTAAGCACGAAGGACATTTCCTGGCAGGGCCCCGTGGTGAGCCATCTCCCCAGAATACTAGACACAGGACGCCCACGGGCACACTCCCAGCCGGGCCTCCGATGTGGCCCCTCCACAGCTCCTGGCTTTGACCTCATCCACTGGGGAGGAGACGAGGGCGGGTTCTGACAGCCGTCGGGGTGCTCCCAGGAAGGGCCGGGACGGTGGGCGCCTCCTCTCACCCAGATCCCCTCTGGAACAATCTTCCTCAGGTGCCTCTGGAAGGGAGCACACTTCCCTGTGGCCCCCCTTGCACTTTGCTTCGGATCCACGGCAGGGAGGCCCTTAAAGCCAGAGGTCTGACGTGTCACCGACAGCCCGGGGCACCGCCATCGCCCTGAACAGAAAGTCCACCTGAGCAAGCACCAAAGTGCAGGCCTGCACGCCGTTGCTTGAGAACAAACAGCAGTGTCACGCTGTGTGGCTGCCTGGCCCACCAAGGGGACGCCCTCTGTGTGAGCTCTGCAGCCCCCTCTGGGCCCCCGGGCTGACCCTGCTGAAGACAGGCAGCTGTTGTCCAGAAACCAGTGTGGGCTTCCTGGGGGCGGGGGCTGGAGCGGCTTGTCCAGCATCTCTCCTGCAGGCTGGCCCTTCCAGAAAGGTTGACGTCTACCTGCCCGTTGCCTCACGGTGACCGCTGTTCAAAGAGCCACACGTGCTTGCGAGGGGCTGTGTGGCTTTGGGTGAGTTTTGGTGTTCTCATTCTTCCTGGTCTTCCAGGACAAGGTGCAGACGCTGGCTGTCCCTCGCTCGGTCTCCCCAGCGCTTCTCGCTGGGCTTGGTGGTGAGGCAGATGGGTTGAAGAAAGCAGAAACCCGAGGGCCGTCAAGTCATCTAGTCCCATGGGAGAAGAAGAAATGGAAAAACTTTGGTTATGCGCAAGAACACACCTCATTCGCCCATCACACAGCCATGGGACAACGAAGCAACATGTCTTTCTTTGGGGTGCAGATGAGAATAAACAAGCATCATCTATCACATGTTCGCCTTTCCCCCAAAATACATGTCCAATGATCCCATGCGTGCCAATGGATTCTGGACCAAGACAGATCTTCCATTGCTGGCCTTGATTTGAACTTACACATATTTTTAATTTTGAAAGTATTTAAACCAGCGACGCTCATAAACGAAGTTACGACATCTTGACAGAAGAGAGACGTCGCCGAGCAGGACAAATATTTTCATAATGGTTTTGCTTCCCACTCCCCTCTTCCTTTAAAATATCAAGTAATAATATGTTTAATGTTTTTGTAAACATGAGATTTTTTAATGCTTGAAAAATTGTATCTCATAAATAAGCTTTATTATCTGCCAGAAAGGATGAAAATATAACTTTACATTTCTGTTTTAAAGTAATTTTAGTGCCTATTAGCTATAAAGTAACAGTTATATATAATTTAGAGTATATAGTCACTCGAAACAAGTTGACACTTTCGCACAAACAGAGAACCATAATAATAGCCTTGGGATTTCATTGGAAGTATGCACCACTACAGGATATTAAAATAACTTATGGTGTACTGTAATTCTTGTTTTGTTATTTGTCCAAGTAGTTGTGAAGCAGGCTGTAAAGGGGAAAAAAAACATAAAAACCCAAACTCCAACTCCAGCTATGCCGAATTCTTAAAGTTATAGTCATCCTTTCGAATTAAGTGTGATTAACCAAGCTGATATTTTCTTGGTGTTATCTCTGACTTTCTGTCTTTTAGTTTTTCTTTTCTTTTTTATTTCTTAATAATATTTTCTGTGTACATGGCCAGTCCGGTTTATCTCTGAGCTTATTACCTGGGACAGTGTCATCGCTCCTGTAAGACAAGGCTGCTGGGGGCATGTACGTAGGGACCCTGCTCATCATTGACAAAGAGTAAGCTCCTTGTTGGTTTGAGAAGATGCAGACAGGGACTAAATTTTTGCTCTGGCTAAAACAAGCAAACAAACAAACGCAGAACTCTTGGTGGTGGTTTTGTCAATTTTTTTTTTTAATTTGAGTGCGTAAGCAAGATTCATTCGCTCATTGACCCAGCGCGAGGCTGTCCGTGTTCAGAAATGCACACCCAGGCTATGCGTGCATTAACTCACATTCTGCTGGTGCGGAGGCGAGATCGCTGGGATACAGTGTGATTTCAAGGAGAGCTGTGAGAACCCCGGGAGAGGCGTTTCTGTGACTGCGTTGAACCAGATGGGAGGGTGATATTTAACCTCCTTAAGAGAAAAGCCACTTTACCGCGTCATTTGTGGAGCTGACATATGATTGTGCTTGCCTCATTAGAGCATGCCCGGCGTTACCCCCTTCCTAGCAATGCCCATCACCGTCTGCTCTTGCCTAGAACGAAAAGGCGTTTCTTGAAAACACTCCTTAATTGTACTTTTGCATTAATTTGGATTGGCCTCTTGCCCACCAGTGAGGTCTCAGTGTCATTGGGAACAGCAGCAGGATAAATGGAAATTCTTCCCCAATAACTAATCTTCTCCTTCAAGATGTCTCCCAAGACAGAAGCCAAGGGGGGGAAAATACTTTTGCGCGATTAAGGAGGGGTGCCTTTTATAATCTACATATTGCAATTAAAACCGCTCAAGGATCTGACTTCCGTTCATTTTAATGGAAGTGGTATTCGGGTAGGGATTAGGCGACTGTGCAGATGTGCACAGACACTAATACGAACCTGGAGAAGCATCTTTTCTCCATAAAAGGGCTGACCAAATGGTCACAGATGGAATTTGAGCAGACTCTTATTGAATAAACCAGTAAGGCTCACTTGGGTCATTTCCGTAGTAATTCCATAAACTTTATGTTGGGAGAAAAAAACCTGTCTCTTTCTTTTTCTTCGTAAATTATTCTCATGCCTGATGAGTTAATGTCTTTAATTTGCATCAGGGCACCTAGATGAAAGTGAGAACAAATTAGTCCTAGAAATGTGCTTTTTAGATGTTGGTTGAGGAGGGCGGCGATTCTCAGATAGTGGATATTCATTAGGAAGATTAACCACCGCAGCCTGGCATCAACGGAGATGCTGGGGCTAAAAGCAAAACAGAAAAGAAAAGAAGGGGAACTCGTCTGAAGAGTTGTTTATAACTTTTCAAGTATAAGAAGTTAGAAAGAGTTTGAAACGGTGAGGCAAGAAAATAACAAGAAAAGAACAACAAACCAATACATACATTTCTCTTCGGTATTTCTGCATACTCGCACAGGGACCGTCTCAGAACAGGTGTGCCATAAACCACTGGAATAAACAAAGAAAGATGAATTTATATATTGCATTTTTAATTTTAATGTGGATTTTTCAATACCTCTAAATAAATTATAAAGCAATGATATACGAGCTCAAAAGCACAGTGCTTTGCATGTCAATAATAATTTATAATTTTAAAGCACACTATCTCATTCTCTGCAGTATTCCATCTGCAGAGAAGAGGCCAAAAAAAAAAATCTGGAAATTAAAAAATAAAATCCCACAACAGCAAGGTGAGAGGATTTTCGTTCTCGAAGCAGGTCGGATAATACCATTTTGGAGGTAGGGAAACAGGACATCAGCAAGAAGCTTGAGAACGATTGGTAGGAATAGCTTTCTCTCGGGAGGGGGACGTTGACACCTGTCCTCTGTCACCCTCTGCGGTTCTTTCAGAAAGCAGGGTGACAGTCCCTGCCGAGGAGAGCCTTTGGGAAGCCCCGAGGCCCAGTGCAGGAAGGGACCCCAGGCTCTGGGTCAAGGCTCCCAGGTCTGCCCTTTCTCGCTGTCGGGGGAGCTCGCTGCCGGCGTTACCTGAAGAGTCCATCAGCTCAGAGGCAGGTCGCCAGCCGCACCTTCCTAAGGTCATTCATGGTGTATGTATAATTCTTTAAACACTGTTGCCTTGGGAGGCATTCCCTGGTCACTGAGTCACACACTATTGGAGGCCTGAAGACTGTGGTCACAGTGTAGCAACTTACGACCTTGGGAGGAGACGCCCATCCCGCTACCCCTTCTGACTCCCTGGCCCGTGCTCAGGCTGCGGGACGAGTGAACTTACCCCATTAGACATTCCATCTTCTTCTCCAAAAACACAGGCTGTTCTGATAAATCCGGATGGTCATGGATATGATTCAAGTATCTCTTTTATGACTGTCACCGTTTTCTCGGACGCTCCCTTTGAAATAGTAGCAACTCAGGCACAGGCGTCTGAGTTCGCAGATTTGACCTTGGCAAAGATGATGAATGGAATTCCTCAGGGATTCCCAAAAAAGTAAAAAAATAAAAAGTCCACAAATGGGTCATCATGTCTCCCCATCTACTATTTTACTAATTGGATGAATGTTTTAATTTGATTTTTTTTTTCTTCTTAAAATTCTATCAAGTAAAAGTAGTCTGATGAAGGCTCTTTTGACTTGTCTGCTGTCCGCCCGGACTTGTGGGGTCCTCCTTTCCTGACTCCAGACAACGAGCAGAGGCCACCAGCGAAGACGTGAGCTCCAGTTCTGCTGCAGGGAGCCTGGGATGCTCACCGCGAAGCCAGGTCACCTGTACACCCAAAGCCAGCATCTTCTTCTGCAGGGTGGCACCAACATCCCTTCCTCTGGGGATCACGTATCAGGTCCTGAGTGTGGGTAATGAGAGCGAAAACATTTCATCTGCTCTTGCTTACAGGAAGGACTACGGCGCTTGCAGACTGGGGCTGTTGTACTGATGACAGTGCATCTGAGCTGTTCTCTCCATCTCACACCACAGGTGGCCTCGGGTAGGTGACACACAGGTAGCCAGGGTCAGGGAAGGCCAGTGATATGGCTGGAAAACTCACCCACCTCATCTCTGGTCCTCACCCCAAATCTGCCAGGGAGGTGATTATGTCTACTTCTTGACTGGAATATGGAAGAGCAGGAAGACTCCCCTTTCAGGGAATAATTTATGTTCCCCGTTGTCTCTGGTCTATAAAATCTAGGCAGAGCAACTTTGAGATCTAGCACCAGCTCCTAATGGTTCAGAAGGGGGCTGGAACAGGAGACAGCAGGAGCTAGTGGTCTGGGGAGGGGTCTTCTTTTTCTCTTGAGAGCGAGCTTCCAGGCCGCACATCATACTGCTTGGCAATGACATACAGGACACTGGAAAAACTGCCTTTTTTTTTTTCTTTCTCCTTCAATTCCTTCCCCAAGTAGGTTGCAAGCATCATGATGGTAGAGACCTCATCCGATCGCTGACCTCTACACAGCCAGCTGTTGGGTCTTGACCGTGCAGCAGACCTGAAGGGGTGACCTTGAACTCTCGAGAGGACCAGCTGTAGGCCCCAGAGGCAACCCTCTGCATTTTTCCTGGAGGAACATGGACCGCAGACAAGTGTCCTTCTGTGAAAAGCGTCCAACGTGTATGTTTCCCAAGATTTTGTTTAGGTTAGGAACACTTGGAAACCAAAAAAATTGTCCCAAAATTTTTTTAAAAATTTGTATTTCTAGATATACAAGTAAAGCCTGCTCATGGCAAAACTTGTGAAAGTCAAAGAAAATTCATCACCCCGCCCTGATTGGGTCATATCCTCGTAAGCCTTTTTTCCGTCATGGGTGTGGTCACTACCAAACAGGAAGCATACTTTGGTTCTCTTTTCTAACCAAGGATTTGCACTTGATCATAGATGGTAACCACTTTCTCATGTGAGTAACTATTCTTTTTTTTTTTTTTTTTTGCATTTTTCCGAAGCTGGAAACGGGGAGGCAGTCAGACAGACTCCCGCATGTGCCCGGCCGGGATCCATCTGGCATGCCCACCAGGGGGCGATGCTCTGCCCATTTGGGGCGTTGCTCTGTTGCGACCAGAGCCATTCTAGTGCCTGAGGCAGGGGCCACAGAGCCATCCTCAGTGCCCGGGTCATCTTTGCTCCAATGGAGCCTCAGCTGCGGGAGGGGAAGAGAGAGACCGAGAGGAAGGAGAGGGGGAGGGGTGGAGAAGCAGATGGGCGCTTTTCCTGTGTGCCCTGGCCGAGAATCGAACCCGGGACTCCTGCACGCCAGGCTGACGCTCTACCACTGAGCCAACTGGCCAGGGCCACTATTCTTAATATGAATCTTAAAGATAGAATAAATGTTAGTCTATTCAGTGAAAAGACAAAATTCACTTAACCAGCCCCATTGGGCATTAAGGTCATTTAATTTTTTTTTCTTTGGCCAATATAAATATTGTTATAACAAATGACAAGGTGCACAATTTGTAATTGGCTTTGCATGTTCCCTTAGAGAGAATCTTAGAACTGGAATACCAGTTTAGTTCAATTTTCTTTCTTTTTTTAGCAATAGAAGGACTCATCACCACACAGTATTGGCTCTCTGGTGGTCTTTTCTGAATTGTTTGATTCGGGCCTTGGCCTATTTATGTAATGGGGCATTTTTATTTTTCTTATTAATTTGTAAGAGTCTTCCATAGATTAAGGATATACTCTTATCACATCTTTGAATGCTTTTCCTCGTTTACTGTTCATTTCATCTTGTGTGTGAAGTATCTGTGTCTGAGACTAGCAGTTTTTGTAGCAGTTTGACCTCCCATGGCCAGGAACACTGTCTCCTTCTCCCAAGTTCAGACAGGACCTATGTTTTTCTTTTCTCCTGTGGCTTACACTTTTTATAGTTTGCTTTTAAAAAAAATCCATCCCGAATGAATTTCAATGTTTTGTGAGAAAGGAGATTTGACGGAATTTTGTCTAGTCTTTCATTTGAACTGGACTCCTTTACTGGATTAGACTTGATCCTCTGCTTTCAAACCTACCCCCATCACAATAGATTCTCAGACACACAGCGGCTGAAGCGTTAACCTTGTTTGTTGATCGGCCTCTTCCCTGCGCTGGGCCTCACTGTTTTAACCATGGTAGCTTTATAATTTGCCTTATCCAGTCTCTCATTCTCCCTCGAACATCATGTGATTTTTCTTCCTTATTTACTTATGCCTGGGTTACTGTGAGAATCATGTTAGGAGGTGGAGATATTCTCTGTGGAGCACCAATGGAATTAGATTGAATTTATAAATTAGTTTGGTAAGATGGAACATTTTGTTCTATTTCTTACTGACTTTTCTATGCACAAACGTGAGACTCTTGAGTTGTCTTCTTGTTTGACCCTTAATAGGTTTTGCAGTTGACCTTAAAAATTTTCATTAAAATCCTTCTTTGGTGTTCTATACTTTGTGTTTCTACTGTGAATGAACTTTTAAAAACCCTAGCTCTATCTTTTTATTGATCCTCTATGGGAAACTATATTAATTTCTATACTTAATTCTATTTCACCATCTCTGACTTATCTAGTTTGCTGTGATAGTTTCATGCAGCTCGTTACTTTATCTGCTAGTACAGACTTATCCATGAATAATGTTTTTTCAACATTTCTTCCTAGAGTCTGCCTGGACTCATTGAATTGGTTAGAAGGCCATAATTGTTCCCTATTTAAAAAAAATTTTCTATGAATGAAGCATGATAGTGTTTATTTTTATTATGTCAAGGAAATGTTTACCTTTCTGTTTACCTGTGCATTTGCAATGTCATTTATTGACATAAATACATTATTTTCACCTTTGTTCTCTTGATCTATTTAACTATTATATATTACCTGTTTTTCTAGAATTAAACCATCTTTGACTTCTTGGAATAACCATTCTTTGATCATTTCTAAAATGTCTGTATTTGTTTATTTTTTATTTAAACCTTCAAAACTATTTTTTTAGATTTTTATACAGAATGGTCTTTTACTGTTCTTACATAGCCTTAATTTTTGGTGTCTTCTTGCTCTTTGCAAAAGTGAAGTTTTGTGTTTTCCCTATTTTATTGGTGCCTTATATTTTTAATTTTTGTTATTAAATTGGAATAGGTAAAGCGATCTAAGAATTTTTGAAAGAAGACTTAATAGATTTCCCCAGTCCTTCTCCATGCCTCCAATCCTCCCCTCAGCTACCCAGATCATCAGTGTCCTTTCAGGGTGGATGGTTTGCGTTCTTATCGGTCCCGATATACATCTCCCCTTATTTCCATACTATACATATGTATACCTCTTGGTTTTAATTTTGTTTTGTCTTGTAAAAGCGGGATTGTGCTGTAACTTGTTGTTTGCAAGCTAATGGTGCATCATGGATATCCCCTAGGTTAATAAATAATGTAGATAATGCAAGACGCATTCTTTACAAGGCTATTTAATATTCCATAATATTTTGTTACCGAATAGTTTATTTAAGCATGCCTCTACTAATGGGCATCAGGTGATTTCCATTTTTTTTCTGTTTTTTTTTTTTTTATTTTTAATTTCCCCAAACAAAGCCTCTGATATATACATGAATATACTGATATATACATGAATATAAATGCTGGAATCTTTATTTTATAGGATATGTTTTCAGAAGTAAAAAAAAAGAAAAAAGAAAAAAAAGTCTGGTTACAAGAAAATGTGAATTTAATATTTTATAGATCATGTTAGCTTATGTTCTGAAAGTCTGTTATGATTCATTACCTCATCAGCATGGTGGGAGAATGTTCTTTGCCTGGTGTCTTTATTGGCTCCAAATGTTCCTGACGGTCGTGATTCGTCCAGTATGGAGGGAGGAGGACGGGATCACGTCATTGCTCCCCATCCCACTCCCTTCCCATGTGCTTCCCAGGGTGCGAATGTCCTGTTCTGCTGAGCGTTTATCCAGATGTTTGTCCGTTTCCCACCAGCCCTTCCCTCTTCCACTCATAAATTCTGCAGGAGATTCTAGTATCTTGGGGGCATTGATATTTGTCTATCACCTGGGTGATCAAAAAAATGTGAACCGTCCGTAGTATTTTTATTTTATTATATTAGGTCATACTATTTAAAAAAAAAACACCAAACTATTACAAGGTAAAAATTTATCGCTCCTTTCTTATAGTGTTTTTGGATTTGTGGTCTTATATGGGAAAGCTTTTTCAACCTCACTGCTATACAAGGGCTGTCTTAAAAATTTAGTGTCATATTTAATACCCTGACTTATTCATTCACTCTGTATCAAGTGAGTCTGGCGACCCTGACCCCCACACATCCCATTATGTTATATTAAATTTCAGATTACAATGAAAAGAAATCTAATAAAGGTCTTAACAAAGAACTAGATTTTGGATTTATCGTGTCAATTTTTATGAGTTTTAATTCACTGATGTCTGATGTATTTAGTCTAGTAGGTATTTGCTCCTATTCTGGTTTCTAAGCCGACAGCTCAACTCATCAGCTTTTGTGAATTTTTCTTTAATAATTGAGTTATTATGCTATGAGCATTGCTCCTGGAATTGTTTCACAAAGGGACGGTAACCCCGGGTGAACCCTTTGTTTTTAGGTCACAAATGTTTTCCGCTCTGACCCCTGTAGGTGTCATGTCCTGGGCTGGCCTTTCAGGTTCCATAGGATGGATCGGAGGTCATCAGTCCTTCCTCTCCAGTGTAGATAAACTCCGGGTTATCTTGCTGACAGCAGATGTGCTTTCTTCCTCCTCCTCACACATCTTCACCACTTGCTAGAGAACACAGAGATAGGGAGGGATGTGCCTTTCGTCCAAGGCTTTCCCACGCAAAGCGGCGAGCTTTCTCAATCCGCAAATCCAGGTCCTCCCGTTGTGCTGTTCCAGAGTGATGTACGTGATCATTGCTTCTACTCCTTGTGGGGCGGGGATCCAGAGACCTCTCGTGTGTGTGTGTGTGTGTGTGTGTGTAGACCGTTTTCTGTTCTCACTTCTCAAGTGCTTTCTCATTATTGTTATCATCATTTGCATTTCTTTGTCCTTTTCACTCTGTTGGGGAGAGCCTATCAGAGGAGCGTGCCAGGCTTCCGGTGACGTTGTCTGTTGTCCACTGTCTACGACGTGGATTCGAGTCCTGCGGAGGGAAGCTTCATCCTTAGGGTCACCCTTCATTGGCTCGTTACTCTCTCCCTCTCTGCTCACTTCTCCCTTTCATCTCGTTTTTCAGTCTCTCCTTCGATTTTCCGCCCGTTCTCAGTGAAGTGTGTATTTGGACGCCCCGAGTTTGCGGATGATTCCTGGGGAGTTTCCTTTGGACGCTTGCTGCCGTCCTGCCCAGAGGATGCTCCTTCTCGGTGGAGGACACCGTGCACGCTGTCTTCGTGTGTTGTGTTTGTGAAGCTATTTTTCTTTTCTAGTCTTTCTTGGAATTAAGGTGAAAAGAAAGAGAGAATTGGCTCTCAGTCTCCAGGTATGAGCTGAGACAGGTGACTTTCTCCTCGGGGGGTTGGAGGGGGGAGGCAGGAGGCTGTCCTCGGGCCTGGCTCAGTTCTCAGCTGCCAGACGATGTCATGTGACGGGGTTTGGACCTACTTCTGCATTGCACGTCCTCACCTGTGTGCTGACAGACACCGTGCACGGGGGGAGCTCGGTCCCAGGGTCAGTCAGCCCTGTCCCCACCCAGCCCTGGTTTCAGATACAGTGTGCTGTGGGCACCCACAGGCCCCCCACTCTGTCCTGTCACCTCCTGGGAGCTGCTGCTCCTTTACTTGCTCTAAAGCAGCTGTCCAGCCGTTCTCCACGTGTTCCGGCGGGGTGGGGGTGGTGGGTGAGTCCCTGCTGTTTCTGCCCCTCTGTGCCTTAGTCTCTCCTGAGTCACAACCTGAGGTGGTCACGAGGCCCAGCTGCAAAAGGGTTTATGTTTTAAGTAGTCACTGTTGGCATCACATTCTTATTTTTTCAAAAGAGATTTTGCCCAGATTCTGCTGTTAAGCTCTAAATCAATCTCAATTTTCAGCAGTAGCATTGTTGTTTTAGTATAGTTTAAAGTCACCTCGTAAGTAGCTTCATAAATATAAATAGTTTATTTTACAACTCTTTGTTTTTTTTGGGGGGGGACTCATCATGTATTGGTTTATGGGAACACAATCTTTCCAAGACTGGGTTAAGGACAGATGCAGGCGACATCAGAGTGGCTACCCAGGTGCTGTTTTCAGCTATAAGAAGACAACAGCGGTGTACTTGAAACACTTAGAGCATTCCTCGATAGACAGTAGGTGGAAACTATTCTTTTCTCCTCTCCGCTACCCCTCTCCTTTGGTGTCGACGTGAGGAAGGAAGCCTGCATCCGGGGTGTTGCTTGCTCCCCACTGGGGACCAGAAGGACACACTGCCCGTGGGAAGACGTCCCACTGGTGGACATGGAGGGGTCCAGGGCGGGCATAGACTCAGGTTCTGACAGCTGGTAACTCCACCCAACCCTTGATGTGGCAGACGAAGTTGATCAACACACCTGAAGTCTCCATGAAGAATAGCAAGCATCTCAGCTAACCTTTTCAGGTAAAGCGAGAGAGCACCCACCAAACCCTGTTAGGTTTTCACATCAGAAAAGTTTCAAGACAACAATACCCAGAGTTTAGTTTTTTTTTCTTTTTTCTTTTTGTCTAAATAACAGATGAGTATGTCAGTCGAGGGTGTGAAGTCTGAGAATAGAAAGAAGGAAGCAGGCGGACTGTCAGCTGGAATACGATAAGGGGAGCCGTGTTTTTAAAGATATGATGTTATAGTTCTTAAAGGTAGCAGTTAGATAAAGAACCAGGTGGAAGCAAGACCAGTCAGTCCCCTTTGGGATCCCCCGATGACAATGTAACAGATGACTCCAGATGACAGGGTAAGAGGGGGGACGGAAAGAAATTACATTAACAAACTGTTGTTGATGGTTATAATAAGATTTAAGCAACCAAATAACCGAACCTGAAAGACCAACATATTTTTCAAGATGATTTAGGAAGATGCTAACATGGGGGATGTCAGAGCTGCAATTACATCTGCAGTCACTTCGGGGATGAGCTCCTGGCCTCGGATGCACCCCGGTGTTATCACGGGTTTTGATGGGGGCAGTCTGGTCCGCGACCAGAATTAGACTAAACCCTTCAGAACGCATCACTGGTCTTTTTCTTTTTTAATGTCGTTCTTCCATATCTCTATTACCAATTTGATATAGGCTAGCAGCTTTTTTAATAATGGGGATTAGCCGCTTTAAAACATCCAGTATACTTAAAAGGAACTATTTTTAGAGAGTTCATAATTACCTATTGACTAGAGATATATCTGTGTCACATAAAATAATCAGAAAGCAAGAAAGTAATATTCAAGGAGCTTAATATATTTTAATCTTACATCTTAAGAGGCAATAGGCAAAAGTGTTGAGTCACACTTTCTGGCTATTACATTTTACTCAAATGGCTACTGCCACGTGGGCTATCCACAAACCCAGGAAAGCTGTTTGTCTCACACGCTACACACACCTTCTGTGACAGCTGGGAAAATTCTTTTGTTCTTACATGGGGGGTGTTGTCTTGCTTTTTAATTCATCTTTGTTGTCACCAGCCTTGAAAGGGACAGAAATTGTGACTGTGTCACACAGCCTGAGCTTCATTAAGCTATTTTAATTCATGAAATTAAATTTCTCTTAAATTCAATCTTCTCACCGTGGAGTTGTTGAGAATCAATTGTTTGGCTCAGGGGGCTTTCATCCTGGGCACCGCTGACCTTTGGGCTGGATCGTTCTCTGCTGTGGGGCTTTGGGCAGCAGCCCTGGCTGCACAAGATGCTCCCCCTGCCCAAGTGGAACACCACCAATGTCCCCAGCAGCTCCGAATCCCCCCTGGGTTGACTTGTGGAGGTGTCACATGGGATGTGCTGTTTCCGGGGTGAGCGCACAGGACCTCCCTGAAACTGCTCCAGGTGGAGGCGTGAACAGGGCCCAAGGTGTCTGGTCCGACTGGGTGGCCAACCTTCCTGATGCCCTTGGCTCTCCTGAATGCTTACCTCTTCCACTCATTTCCCTCACTTTATGATCACGTCTATCAACTTTCACCGGAAACAATTTCCAACATATAGAGAATTTGCAAAGATAGTGCAATGAATTCCCATGTGCTATGTACCCAGACTTACTGATTGCTAACATGTTTCCCCATTTACATTTCTTTAGCTCCATCTCTCTGTCTCTATGTATATATACACACACACACATACCCACACAGGTACATATAAACACATATATACTTATACATACACATGTGCCAATACACATCATTTTTTTCCAAATAAGAGTAAGTAGCAGGTAGCATGCTTTCTTTATTGCTAAGTATTTTAAAGTATGTTCCCTAAGATCAATGCTACAGAATCATAATATGACTGTTCGTACGCCCTCTTCAAACTCCATCAGTTGTCTGGCTGCTGTCCTGGGAGTGACACGTCATTTCGAGCAGAAGGTCCAAGACCTGGACTTTTCGCCTGCCTGATTCCTCAGACTTGCTTTGACTTGTTGACCTTGACATTTTGAAGAATACAGACCAGTTATTTTAGGGAATGTCTCTCAATTTGGGCTTGTCTGATATTTCCTGAGGCTTAGCGTCAGAGTGTACACTCTGAGCAGAAACAAGGCAACCATGACATCTCCCCGGTACATCGTGTCAGGAGACACACGAGGTCACTCTGTGTCAACACAGATGTCAGCTTCAGTGGCTTTGTTAAGGTGGAGGCTGCCAGATTGCTCTACTGCAGCTTAACTGTCGTTCTGTTGGTGATAAATAATTTGGGGGAAGATGCTTTGTGACAGTGTCACGATCACGTCCCTCATCAAGATTTCCTCCATGCCTTCCGTTATCCATTGAGGAGTCACGTCTTCACCAGTTACTACAGGGATGCTTGTGAAATAGAGATTTTCTGACGCCAGCCCTTCCTCTCCCGGACAGGTGGCTGTCCAGCAGAGCTGTCCTCTCGCCCTCTGTGAATGTATCCATCCATTTGTATCAGCTCTAGCATACAGATTCTTGTTTCAAGCAGTGAGTTTTCATCTGTTTGCATGGCTATTTATTCTGTGCCTCAAGATGTCCGATTTGGGGCAGGGGAGCCCCACCCTGGCTGCCTCCACCGGGGTGCACTGACGCATCTCCATCCGTTTCTAGACACGTCCCAAGTTCATGGCGCACAATCTGTTCTAAGCTCATCATTTCCTGCTCCAGCCCTGGAATCAGCTGTTTCTCCAAAGAGCCCCCGATCTTTGTCGTGGGGAGAGCTTTTTATAATCCCCTTCTGGGTGCTCGGTGTGGTGACGGATAATTCAAACTAGACTGAAGTACGAGCTGGCTGGGGACACCAACATAAATCATCAGAAAGGTAACGCAGGCTTCAGGACACAGAGAAGGGGAGGTATTGGGGAAGCTGGTCAGCCCCCAAATGTGCCTGATGACTTGCAAAGGCAGTCACCTTCAGAGCTTCCTTCACAGGGGCGCACCATCTGGAGAAGTCTGTTGTGCCATGTTTCTCTCCAGAGTTGACTTGGGAGTAACTTGACCAGGGAACTTCACCGCCCTCCCCCACCCACTCGTGGTTCTTGGAAAGACATCACACTGGACCCACCTTCTGTGCTGCAGAAAGAAGGAGCCCCGTGGAGGCAGCAGAAATGACAAAGTACGAAGGGAGCCCGAACCTCTGCCTCTGGGCTCCAGCCCCCGTTGAACTTGGTGCAGTGATTGGCTTCTTTGGAGGCTCCGAGCTTGGAGGGGGACAGGGCCAGCCGGAGCGCGTGCCTCACTAATTGCATTACGATTGCACAAGATATGGCAAGGTTTCCTGTGAACCCTTGGCGTCGGAACACAGGCTGGTGAGCTCTGGGAGCCGCTGGCAGCAGGAGAGGCAATAAATGACAATCATCTGAAGAGTCCGCGCGGTGGTGGTGGAGCCAGCGAGCCCTTGGCCCGGTGTGCTGACTTCTGGCTGAGGCGCGCGCTCAGCAGAAGAATCTCACCTGATAAAATGTGGGCAGTTTCCAGGACATGTCTTCTCCTGCTTTTGTCTGGTTTTGATCGCAACAGTTTGGGAGGCTGGCAAACAGTTTGCGTTTTGTTCTGAATACGTTGGCCAGCAGCCTGAGCCATTTCTTCCTAAGTGATTTGAACTTGGATCAATCGACTGGTTCCTCAAGATAATTTATCAAGCCAGAACCACAGTAAGAAATATGAAGGGGTCAGAGCTGGCTGGTGGACTGGTTATTAGACCAGCTATTTATTACAAGTGGTTAAACGAGTCAGGAGGTGGGTGTCTCCTAGGAATCCCCTGGTATAGCACCTTCCTCGTTATTTCAAACTGCACACGTTGACCCCTTTCAACGGGCAGCCCTGGGGTTTCTAATAAAGAATCTGATTCTCTTTGACTAAGGACGATGAAACTTCTGCCTAAGTTAGAGGACTTTTTCCTATTACATCCCTGTATCAGTGTAGACACACAAACCCCGTTGGACCCCCTGGGAGAAAGGCTCTGTTCAAGGATGCACGAACACCGCACTGCGTCAACCCTTCCTTCACGCCACCATGTGGCTGGATGGGGACACTTGCGCGGCCTTTGGCCATGCTCCAAGAGCGCTTGAGCATCTTAGACCCAAACGGACTTCCCGTTTTGCTTGAAGATACATCGCAGACCTCGAGAGTTCATTTGGTTGCCAAGGAATACCCATGGTGGTCATGGAGAACTGATGAATGGATCTAAGTTAGCCTAGTATTTCAGACGTTGATTCTAAGATGGAAAGCCGACGTGGACCCTGGCCTGTGAGAAGAGGAAGACACGGTCCGGTCCGCGGCACCACACTCTGACCGCTGCATGGGTGGACAAGTAGCTGCAGGTCTTGCCAACAAAACAGGTGCACTCTGGCTGGTTTTATGTACGTTTTGGGAAAGAGAATCAGCGTTCAGATTGTTTTGAAAATGAGAAACAACCCTTAAGTAGGTAAACTCTCAGAGAAACATAATTTTCATTGTTAATGGATTCATTTTATTTAAAATATTTAATCAGAAAAAAGAATATAATTAACATCTCACATCTCCACAGTGATGGCCCTGGGATAAAAAAAAATAAATAAAAGGAGAAAAACAGCAATTCTCTGGGATCGAAAATGTGTGCTGTTAATACAAATGTGACACTTCCATAAACGTTCTCAGTTGCTCTAAGTTGATATTAACTCTTTAGTGATGTTACAACCAGCTCCAGTTGAGTTGAGTTTCCTCGCTGACCAATGCAGCAAGCTGTTGTCTCAAAAGAGACAAGATGCCAGCAAACTAACTGCCTAATGGCGCTTTATGTCAATGATTTCATTTGTATTTAATTAAAAGCCGTCAAAACAGTTGGCTGAGGTATAAAAAAATCCCCTTAGCTCCATCATTTTTAAATTGCCTTAGGAGTTTTTGTTGCTGGGTATATAGTTGGCCTTTTGAAAATATATAATTTGGAGTCTATTCCGCAAGCTAACTCTTGCCGGTCATGTTCCCGTTGTTACGTCTTTGGGGGAAACGATTTCAGAGATGTTTCAGTCTGATACATTCGCATGGCTGTGTGAGGGCAGCTGGAGACAAGTTCTTATGCAGACCATGGGCCGGGGGTGGGGTCTGGGCAGTGTTTCTGAGTGAGAGCGAGTGGGGCAGCCAGGCGTGGGGGTTGGCATTTCTAAGGAGAGGACAGGGCAGACGAGGCATTTGAAAACTAGAGAAGGATGAGATGATTGATCACTCCTGGTTAAGGCGTCATCTGCACTGACCACAGAAATGATGACCAAGGGCTGGGGAGGCTAGTCCCTTGAATAATTTTTACCAGTGTGGAAGATGAACATTTCCCCCCCGGTTTATTAAAAATGGTCCATTTTCTTTCTGAAGCGAGAAGTGGGGAGGCAGAGAGACAGACTCCCGCATGCGCCCAACCGGGATCCACCTGGCATGCCCACCAAGGGCGATGCTCTGCCCACCTGGGGTGTTGCTCTGTTGCAACTGGAGCTATTCTAGTGCCTGAGGTGGAGGCCATGGAATCATCCTCAGCGCCCAGGCTAACTCTGTTCCAATGGAGCCTTGGCTGCGGGAGGGGAAGAGAGAGATAGAGAGAGAGGAGAGGGGGGAGGGTGGAGAAGCAGATGGGTGCTTCTCCTGTGTGCCCTGGCCAGGACTCAAACCTGGAACTTCGACACGCTGAGGCTGATGCTTTACTGCTGAGCTAGCCAGCCAAGGCCTATAGGTCATTCTGTTTTTTTTTTCCTTCTGAAGTTGGAAACGGGGAGGCAGTCAGACAGACTCCCACATGCACCCGACCGGGATCCACCCGGCACGCCCACCAGGGGGTGATGCTCTGCCCACCTGGGGTGTTGCTCTGTTGCATCCAGAGCCATTCTAGCACCTGAGGCAT
This sequence comes from Saccopteryx leptura, assembly GCF_036850995.1. NCBI lineage: Eukaryota > Metazoa > Chordata > Mammalia > Chiroptera > Emballonuridae > Saccopteryx > Saccopteryx leptura. The sequence goes on from NC_089515.1 coordinate 3,470,530, forward strand.
AGGCTATGGAGCCATCCTCAGCGCCCTGGCAAATTTTGTTCCAATAGAGCCTTGGCTGTGGGAGGGGAAGAGAGAGATAGAGAGAAAGGAGAGGGGGAGGGGTGGAGAAGCAGATGGGCACTTCTCCTGTGTGCCCTGGCTGGGAATCGAACCCGGGACTCCTGCATGCCAGGCCAACGTTCTATCACTGAGCCAACTGGTGGCCTATAGGTCATTCTTTATGGGTCTTTGTTCCTTTTCTTCACGTGCCCCTCTCATATAAGAGAAAAGATTCACCTAGTGATGACCACCCCTTGCACCTTCCACATGTAAGAACAGTAAGTTCTGTTCTCATTTCTAGTGTGTTCAGCAACAGAAATTTAATGTTCACCCCCCCACATACACACACACAATGTCCTGAACTTCCAAGTGTTTGACCATCCATTCAAAGTAACCATCAGTGAAGCAGACAGGACCCTGCTGTACTAACAGCTGGCTGGGGCTGGACTGGGCCGGGCTACCTGTCCTGGCAATGCCCAGATGACCCCCACACCGCTGTGTTTTGAGCAACTGAGTGTCCCTGCCTCTGATTCCCCATGCAGCTATGTCAAAGCCTCCTAATCTTTCCAAGCCATTTGCAATATATTTATAGGAAACCATCGCTCCGTGGCCTTCTGAATTTTCTGCTTAGGATGCAATGGTGAAAGTCATTAAACATTAGCAGTAATAGTATTTGCACTGTAATAAAGTGTTAATTACTTTCACATGTTAATCGAGTAGGGGGGGAAGGGAGTTTTTGCTATTGTTACTCTGCCTAAAAAGAATTTCCATGTGATAATTTTCTGGGATATCAAAAACTGAATAATTATGCACTAATTAAGAAAGTAAGGCCTGCTCTAGGAGTTAAGACTGCATTAATTTTAATGTTTTTACCGTCCTTTAATGGGGGGAAGGGCTGTAAATCGGGGGCTGCTGCACCGTTCCGCCTCCGGTCAGGCCCGCCCCTGCAATCTGCCTCCTATATCCAGCAACCCAAGGTCAGCCCAAGTTTGCAAAATCCCTCTGCTCTTCCTAGGAAATGTGCCGGTGGTGAAGCGTGCATCGATCACTCTGACAAGCATTTAACTCTCCAGGAGCACGTGCCCCCGCTTCTTAAATTATTAATTGCATTAAATATATTTTCATACTGTGGACGGTTTGCTACAAACTGTTTCCCCGGTTGGGAGGTGCCGGCCCCCGCCGTGGGGACCACTCTCACTTTCTATGGCTACAGAGGACTCAGGGGTGGTTGGTCAAGAGTGATGAGCAGCGAGCAGCATGTCTGTCAAGCCAGGGCTGGTTGGCCAAGCGACGTGACCTCGGTGGTGGGGGTGCTCCTTTCATTGTGGTTTGCCCTGCTGCTCCCTCACCATGTCTGTGTCCCTCTTCTTGGGCTGGCCTGCTCCTCGGGGCCGGTCCTTGGGGGAGGGAGAGCGTGTCTTTCCCTGTGGACCCTCCCTACGGACCTCTGCTCCAAGCTGCTGAGGTAGCAGCTTCTGCCTCATTGGCATTTGGGGTCAAAGAGAACTGGGCATTCCCACGGGGGCCTCATCTGTGAATAAAAGCGGGGTTTGGGGTGTCGCACTGACTCTTGAGGAGCCGCAGTGTGCCCTCAGGCCGTGGCTCATCCACTGGGTTGCTGTGTTGGGTTGGGCACTGCAGCAGGAAGGAGTCTAAACCTGCCTTGGCCTCCTGGACAGGTCGAGCAGGGATGTCAGGCTTCTGTTGCAGAAGTAAGCCATGGGAGGCTGACCTCTCAGGTCCTGTGCAACACCGTGAAACAGGGATGACCTGCCGGCTTCACGTCCAAGAATGGTTAGTGTCGGGGTGGCTGCACAGTGTGAACAGCAGGAAGCCTGGGGTCCAGACAGGGACACTGAAGACCAGGACAGGGGCAGGGAGGGACAGGTCGGAGAGGGGACTGCATTCACTGACCATGACCATTAAAGGCAAATCACCTGACTTCCTAAGGAGCTGGGCGTTGCCTGTTGAGAAAGCATTTTAGCTTTCTGGCTGCCATTTGACCAGTGAAGTCTAAGAACATGACAATGACAAGGCTAGGATGACACTTCTCTCTTATCATTCACTTGGAACCTTACGGTATTGAAATACCCTTCCTCTGTCCTCTGTGAATGATGACACGGGGACGCCACTGAAATATGACTTTACCCGTGAAAGTGAGAAGGCAGTCTCTACACAGAGCTGATGATCCCAGAACCAGAGGAAGGCTCAGCGGAAGCGTTTGACCTGGGACCTGGTTGGGTTTGGAGTGGGCGGGAATTTGCATGGATGAATTCGGAACCAGGGGAGCCCTGTCCCCAGGAAAAGCTGGAGCATGTGCTTCCTCAGGGACATCCTGTTGTGGGGAGTCACTGGCAGGGCTGGCCCTGGGTGCCACATTAGTCTTCTCTAATGTGACACTTCGATTTGGGCCTTGGGTTATATAAAACTGACCCAAGACTTACTTCTCCTCCTCCTTTTTCTCCTTCTTCTTCTTTTCTGAGAGCAGGATATTTATTCCTTACGCTAAGTGACTTAAAAGAGTTTCGGTGTAATTCCCGGGTGCAGGCACAATGACACTGGGCCTTTAAGAAAACCTGGGTCCCCTCGTAGAGGCTTTCTTGGTCTGTGGGTTGCATCCTGTGGTCAAGTTACTCTAATGGGATGGATACTTTAGGACAGCTGTTCACACAGGTAAGAACCAGAGCCTTCTGATGAGATGACAAACGACATCTTTTTTTCTCCAAGGAGCCACGTCAGGAGTTTGAAATCGAAATCTCCCACAACAACGCCTTGGTCGACACACATGATGTCTCCTGTCTCCTACAGCTTTGACCCAGGACCTTGGGATCAAAGAGCTCCGAGGCCAACAGCCATTCATACAGCACGGCCAACGGTTCTCCAGGAGATCCCTCTGCTGGGTTGTCATTCCAGAAGCCCGCTCGGTAGCGTGGTTCCCAACAGAACCCCGAAAGGAAGTAGCAGGACTGGCTCCTGAGTGGGAGAATTAACGCTGACCTTGGCAGAGCCAAGGGGACCGAGTCCACCCAGGGCCACGTGGGTGCCTTCCCTGGTGGCTGGCTGCTTCCAGGGACCTCCTTATCTGGCTCCCACTTCAGCGTGGCCCCTGGTTTCTGAGTTTAGTCTGTGTGGCAGCAGCCCTGAGCAGGCGAAGAGACTGATTTTAGCAGGGGAGGGGCGAGTCTTCCTGAAGTCTGACAGGGCTCAGCCTACGTGTCCTGAGAGCAGCATTTTCTGGAATTCTCTGCTTGTCTTGGATAAGCATCCTTTGTTGCTTATCACGGCAAGGAGGAGAGGAACGTCACTGCCATGCTGATAAATCCCAGGAAGTTTTTTTACTGAGTGTTACTAACTGCTAGGCTCTGGGACGCAACTGCTGCTGAGATCTGTTCTGTCCTTCCCCGCACTCCCACCGCGATGGAGACAGATTCCTGCGTGGAATGGGCACTGGTGGCGCAGCCATGCTGTCACCAGGATGTTCTGGGTCCACTTCTCCTGTCTGGAGACGGAAATAAAGGGAGTCCCAGGAGGAAGGTCTCCATTTCTTCATCCATGAAATGAAACAGGCCTGCTACTTGATGCTCAGGTTGCTTCTGGGCGTAGCTGTCTATGTGTCCTTAGAGCCTCCCGATCTCGTGACCTCCAGATACCCTGTTTGTTGCATGCCAGACATGTGTGTGGAGGGTCGACACGTGTGTGGAGGGTCGACACGTGTGTGGAGGTCGACCCTGACTGCCTCTAAACCTCAGAACAGAGGAGATCGTGGGGTCCCCGGGCACAGCCGCTGTGCCTGCCTCGGAAGGAAGCACCGGCCTGCGGGGGGTTCCGTGGAGGCTGCAGACCCCGCCTCGGTGTCCAGAAGGGGTCAGTGACTTTGATTCACTGCACCAACCAGTCCCCGTGGCTGATGGCCAGTCAGGATCCTCAGGCTGCCGGGAGGCTGGCGATGCCAGCGGGGCATGGCACCGAGGACGCTTGGCACTCTGCCCGCCCTGGTTAGTGACAGCGCAGGAGCACCTGAGGCCCCTGTTGGCAGGGCGCGCGAGTGCCTTTTTAAGGAAAGGCGAGCTGCCAGCCGCCGTGAAATGTGCCATTGTCCATCTGTTGCTCAAATTAAAAAAAAAAATTTTTTTTTGCTTCCCTTGCCGAAAATTTCTCTAACTACTGTCCAGTGGTCTCCCCTCCCATGTGGAGGGGGGAGGGGATGAGAGAGGTTGTTATCATTTGGAGGGAGCAGTTGGGTTTGGGGGCAAGGGTTTTCCCTGGTGCAGAGGAGGAAGAGGTCAGCTTCTAGGTGAACGCCAAGAAAAATGCCATCACCCTTTAAGAAAGGTTTTGGAAACTTTATAAATCGCCCACTGTTCTTGCCGACGGTAAACATGAATCCTACCAGGTCACTCTGCCCCTTTATTCTAGATAAGTTCCTGTTGTTTTTATAGACTTTTGGAGGGGCTGGGCTTGGGTCTGCCCCCCATGACTCTTATTCATAAGAGTATTTATCTATGTATCCGTCTATCTATCTATCTTGTACAAATAACTGCTCACAAAAATGAGGGGATCAGGGAGTGTGCAGATAACCCAGTACTTTCAGCCTTTCGTCTGGTGCATTTTCACCAATGAAGTAACAGTTGGTTTTGCATCTCATTTGCATAATTGAACAACTTTCTTTGACTTGTTGTTTGCTTTTCTGATGTTCTTCTTTAATAAAGAAGAAATCCAATGTTTCTTTTTTTATCACTTCATATTCATTTTGAAATATCCCCTAATTTCGTGAGCAGTGTCTATATATACTTACTTTTATGTATACAAGTCTTCTCTTTTCTACACCTAAAGCAAGACTAACACATCATATTCTTGACTCAAATCTTACTTTTGGTCTTATTTCTAACTCCTGCCTTGAATCACTTATTTCCAGTCCATCTCATAGACAAATATTTATGAAGAATGAGTAATCTTCAACATTGTGGGAGGAAGTCAGCTATGTCAAACAGAGGGTCAAGTTTCTGGTCATTAATGATGGACAGAAAGGCATGGGTATTAAGAGTGATGGGGCCCTGCCTGGTTGGTTCAGCGGTAGAGCGTCAGCTCGGTGGGTGGAAGTCCCAGGTTCGATTCTTGGCCAGGGCACACAGGAGAAGCATCCATCTGCTTCTCCACCCCTCCCCCTCTCCTTTCTCTCTATCTCTCTCTTCTCGTCCCACAGCCAAGCCTCCATTAGAACAAAAGTTGGCCCGGGCACTGAGGATGGTTCCATGGCCTCCTCCTCAGGCACTAGAATGGCTCCAGCTACAATGGAGCAATGCCCCAGATGGGCAGAGCATCACCCCCTAGTGAGCATGCCGGGCGGATCACTGTCGGGTGCATGCGGGAGTCTGTCTGACTGCCTCCCCGCTTCTCACTTCAGAAAAATACAAAAAGAAATAAAAACAGTAATGGGGAGGAGAGGAAGCATCACAGAGCCATCCCCAGGGCCCATAAGGTACGGGACACCGTGTGGAGGGAGGTGCCAGACTGTATTGCAGGGAGAGTTTCCAAGGAGAGTCCCCAAGTTCAGGATGGATTTGAGACCCAGAAGTAGGAGCCATGGCAAAGAATTTGCCTCCCTCCTGACCTGGCTCCTCGCTGTTCTGCTGCAGATACAACCCGGCGGGTGGCATCTCTGCCCAGGGTGGGCTTGGGTTGAGTGCCAGGGCAGGGAGAGGGACATCCAGAAAGACAATGGGGACAACACGGATTCTGGGGATATGGAGTTGAGTAAAGACCAGCAACAGATCTCACTGCATTCTTATTCTCCAATGGCCCAGAGCCTTAACTCGTAAATGTAATTTTCTTTATTCTTATTGTCCTATTTGCTCCCTTTCTCTGAGATGATATAGAAAGCCCAATTGCCTCCCTGTTAAAATTTTCTCTCCTTGGGCTTCCATCCATTGTGTTAAAACCTTCTTGTTTTCTCCTTCACAGTTCAGCTTTTTGGAAATGTATATTTTTATTTACTATCTCAACTTTATTGCACTTTTTTGTCCCAAATCCACAATAATTTTCTGAATTCAATATACATTGTCTAGCCAAAATTGCCCATTTAAGGGACACTCTTGAGGTATTTTTCCTGAACCCTGTCAAAAATTAACGTTATAACACTTAATTGATTTAAAAAACAAAAATAAAATAGCTATAATATTCTTCAACATAAAAGTAAAAATGCTAATTTCAAAAAATTGAAAATTTTGACACAATGAAAAAGGAAGCTATAATTTTGATTATTTGAAACAGTAATAGTTATTTTCTTTCAGAATTATTTTTTTGCATGTGGTCATATACAAGTTATATATAGACAAACATATCTGTATAAACATTATATACACATATGTACATATACACATATATAATACACATTTATTTTGAACAATGTATTATATTGTTATATATTTTATGCTATGTGTATATATAGAGTGTGAGAGAACACTATAGATACATTTTATTTTTAAAAGTTACATCTGCCATGTGTAAGTTTCAAAAAACAAATTGAAATGTGTTTCTTTTCTTTCTCTTCTCCAAGATAGTTTGTGTGAAATCGATATTATTTCTTTCCTAAGTGCTTGGAAGAACTCAATGAGAAAGATGTCTGGGTCCTGATTTACTTTTGTGAGAAGGCTTTTAATGCAGAATTAAATGGTTACAGACACAAGGCTAGTCTGGTTATCTATTTCTTCTTGTGTCAGTTTGGTAGGTTGTATTTTTTTTTTTTTTTTTTTTACAGAGACAGAGAGAGAGAGAGAGTCAGAGAGAGGGATAGATAGGGACAGACAGACAGGAACGGAGAGATGAGAAACATCAATCATTAGTTTCTCGTTGCGCGTTGCGACTTCTTAGTTGTTCATTGATTGCTTTCTCATATGTGCCTTAACTGCGAGCCTTCAGCAGACTGAGTAACCCCTTGCTGGAGTCAGTGACCCTGGGTCCAAGCTGGTGAGCTTTTGCTCAAGCCAGATGAGCTCGTGCTCAAGTTGGTGACCTCAGGGTCTCGAACCTGGTCCTTTCACATCCCAGTCCAAAGCTCTATCCACTGCGCCACCGCCTGGTCAGGCTGTATTTTGAAACAAATACTTTTTGTGTGTGTAATCTCTATTTTCTCATTCCCTTCATCATTCTTCAGTCTTCTTTTGTGAATTTTTCTTCAGGTAGCTGATCCTAAATATTGGTAATATCTCAAAATCCTTCTTGAATCCCTTTTCTTCTTTCTCTCCAAGTGACTCCCGACGTGATCTCATCTGTCCCCATGAATCTGCTCCCCCATGAACGCCTTTTAAACTGATGTAAGTGCTACGCACATATTTCCAAGTGCCTCGTGGATTTCTTTACCGGTTCATCCCCTCGGCAAGCAAAGGTCGGTGTTACCACAACGTAATGTGCATCCACCTTCCTCCCCTGCCACACCTGGCCTCCTCCTTTGAGACACGATGGTTGCTCAGTGGTGTTACTCTGACGCCAGTTCCCCAAGCAGGAAACCCCCTCCCAGGCTTCCGTCTCTTCCTCATTCCATATAGTTTCTTGCCCAAACTGCTAACCAGCCTAACGAGTCTAATTCCTTCATTTCACCACTTTGTAGTCAACTTTCCCTAGGGCAGAGGTTTACTTTCTGCTCATCCATGTTTTCCTTTCCCCAGACGAGAGGTTGAACCCTGTTTCTCCCGGCTTTGGGGCCTTTCCTGACCTGGTTCTGTCTCGCTTGATGACTCCTGGTGTGTGTGGCCCTCACACAGGTCCTCTTGGTGTCAGGTGACCTGCAAGCTCTCCTAGCTCCTCACTTCTCTACACCAGACAAGGCTCATCTCTGTGTCCAAGAATTAATTCCTACTCGTTCTGTTCAAGGCTCAGTTCAAGCTTAGCCTCTTCCATGAAATCTCCTGGCCTCAGAAAAAGCATGCTGGTGCCTCTTTTTTGATGAGACCCCTGCACGGCTCATCTATTTCTCTTCCATGGCACAAATTGCAATTAAAAAAAATACTGTCTGTCTTCTCCATGGGATCCCAAGTCCTCAGTTCAGTCTGCTCAGTGTTCTTATGATCTCAGGGTATAGGTTCATACCGGGCACTTGACGTTCATCTGAGTATTGAAAGAGTAAAAAACACGCTAAGAAGTGCTATTCGTAGAGTACTTTTGTTCTCATCGCTTATGGACAGACATGCTGGGAAACATTTTGGTAACACACTGAACATGGTAACACACTGTCCCCACTGAGCTTACGGCATTCTGGCAGATACTTTGTTCCACGCCCATTTATTTACTGTGGCATTTTTATCAACCAACAGTGTTTCCTGGTGTTTTCTCAGTTACATTTTATACCCACGTCATCACTAGCAGCTTTAGTTCCTAGACTAGAATCACAAAACAAATAATTAGTATCTAACTCAAGTCCTCAATCAGGAAGGAATAAATTTAAAAATAGAGCACTAGCAATTTCTGTTTTTTCTCTTACAATTTCTATTTTCTTTCAACACTGCAGTTAGGGAGTCTCAATACTTAAATTGATTTAATTAAAAACAGTAGTGGTAGCGGAGTCAGACTCGGATAGTGATCACGTGGGCTGTTGAATGACAGTCTGTCCCCATGTTGGACCTTTATACCTGAATCCAGATCTGTTATCTCCTTTCATTCTTTCCACCATTGAAGAGCAGATATTTTTATCCCCGTGTTTACAGGGAGGATACTGAGATCCTCAGATGTTAGGTTAGTCGCCCGAAGCTGTCCAGGCAGGGAGCAGCTGCACAAGAGGTCACCTCTCCATCCGCTTTGCCCCAAAGGCAGGAGCCTTTCTTGGGTGACAGTCTCTTATTTGGCCACTCACTCCTGAGGGCACAGACATCTCTGTATCCCCTGCCCAGCAGTGGCTGCCACACTTCCTGATGTTAAGTGGCTGCTCCTGAGACTCCTGGGCGACGTGTCATGGGAATGCCCCCGTGGGTTCGGTTTCAGCAGTCTTGGAATCAGGAGAGTGAACAGAGGTCCCACCACTGGTGCCACCGGGAAATCTCCCCGGGGCCGTGGGCACCGGTACTCACCCTGCTGTGTCTCCGGCGGGGCTGGCTCGGAGTCAGTCCATAATGAGGTGTTGCGGTTCGACTCCAAGGTTTACCTGGATGAATGATGTTCCTCTTCAATGATTAAAGTAATTTCTCTCCAACAGAGACTGCTTCTTTTCTTTTTTTTTTCTTTTTAAATGGTAGTGGCTCTTTCTTCCCGAAGCTGCTTTGCCGTGGAGGGAACCAGGCCTAATGGGAAAACCCACACCAGAGATGGAAGATAAAACTTCATGATTTGCGGCCGCCCCGAAGTGGACAACGGAGCCCTCAGGTGTGTCCCGTCTCTCTTGGCATGTCAGGAGCTGGGACGGGCATCGGGAGGGTGTCATCTGGAGGAGGGACCTTGATAATGGTTCTCAGAGACTTGCTTCTGTTCTCTTGTCTCTATCAGCACCCCGGGGTTGCCAGAACAGCAGGAGTTTATTATCTCACAGTCTGGGAGGCTGTAGGTCTGAAAGCAAGGCCTCTGATTCCGTGGGCCTTCGAGGCAAGTATCAGAAGGCATTTGTTGACACCGACGTGAAGGAGAATGGAGAATGCTCCCTCTCCCTCTTACACGGACCCACTGCCCCCATCCCCACCACCCCACGGGGGTCCCCGCCTCTTCCTCCAGTTGTGGGTGATGTCACTAGGTGGCCTTGCTTCCCAGATGAGTAAGGACCTCGGTGGGTTAGACTCCGGGGATCTTATTTCTGCAAAATATGATTTTTTTTCATGTAAAAATAAGGATTGTGAAGTCAAATACATTTGGCACATGATGAGTTCAACCCCTTCAAAAGGTTTTATTTTTAAAATTTATTATTACTATTATTTTTTTTTAATTGAAGAATCCCCAGAAAGTTGACTGCTCATGGGCATCGTGTGGAGAGGGAAGGCAGATGACATGCTTGCCCAAATTATTTATTTTTATTTTTATTTTTTTGTATTTTTTCTGAAGCTGGAAACGGGGAGAGACAGTCAGACAGACTCCCGCATGCGCCCGACCGGGATCCACCCAGCATGCCCACCAGGGGGCGACGCTCTGCCCACCAGGGGGCGATGCTCTGCCCCTCTGGGGCGTCGCTCTGTTGCGACCAGAGCCACTTTAGCGCCTGGGGCAGAGGCCAAGGAGCCATCCCCAGCGCCCGGGCCATCCCTGCTCCAATGGAGCCTTGGCTGCGGGAGGGGAAGAGAGAGACAGAGAGGAAGGAGAGGGGGAGGGGTGGAGAAGCAAATGGGCGCTTCTCCTGTGTGCCCTGGCCGGGAATCGAACCCGGGACTTCTGTACGCCAGGCCGACGCTCTACCACTGAGCCAACCGGCCAGGGCTTCCCAAATTATTTGATTTTTTTTTCCCCTCACCAAGATGTCATGGAACGACTGTGCCAAGGCACACAGGACGGGAAATGCTGTTTGCACGATCACGGCTTCGACGACCTCAGACCTGGTCACAGGCCGGGATGGGCCTCCGCCTCCGTCTGCAGAGGAGAGAGTTTGCACAGAACAGGACAGCTCAGGAGTGGAGCTGGTGTCAGGGATGACGAGGTGGTTCTAGCACCACGCGGGGTTCCGGGAATTCTCAGGGGTCAGGTGGTTCTGTGTGTGCCCAGAGCTCCATCAGCTACCTCACTGCAGGTGTGCAGGTTGGGGCCTGCGGGGCCATGGGGTTGGTGCGGGCTGCATCCCTTCCACGGGCCACGGGCAGAAGTAGAAATTTATCAGGAAAGGCCAACTCGATGTAGCTCACCTTTCACTTCAACTAGATTTTGTTGTTGGTGGTGGTGGTGGTGAAGAAGGCAGCGCCCCGTTGTCCGAGGGTCCGAGCAAACAGCTTCCACCTCCCCCCCCCCCCCATTGGAACAAACAGTCTTTGGCCAAGCCCATCAAAAACACCCGGAGGAGGGAGAGCTGAGCAAAGACCGATCACGGAGAGACTAACGGGCGTTTTCCAACTTTTCCTTCCTCTCCGTTTTTTTCCCTTCCTTTGCTCCAGTTTCTCTTTGCCGTGGCATTAATTAGAAATTTAGGTAAATGGTATAAGTGCCCCAATTTTTTATATCTGCCAGGAGAACAATTAGGCCATTAGAAGTAACAAATGGTCCGGACTCATGTTGCCTGTTGCAAATTTTCAAGCTACATTATTTCTGACAAGAAAAAGAAACAAATAATCGTGGTTTTGGCCAATTCCTCCCATCAGCAGTGTCAGCGTCAGCAGATGCAGCGGAGGGCTGGCGCTCTCAGCCTTGTCACGCTTCATTACAGTGTGCTGACTCTGGTGGCTTCCTGGTCCTTTAGGTAAACAGTTATTTACATGAACTGCGACATTTTTCTTGGGTGACAATTTCTAATTGTTCAGGCAACCAAGGGTGATATATTAAACACTCGGAAAAAGGCTTCACCTGTGAAACAAATTACTTTAAATTAACTACCCTTTCAAAACAGAAAGGCAAAATTTCAAGATGGACAAATTAGACCCTTCTCGGGCACATATGGTGAGTGTTTCTAACACGTCCCCATTGGTCCCCACTCCAGAGAGCAATTCTTCATGATGGAGTGGGGGACGCACTGGCTCATTTGGGGCTCCTTCCGATGCCAGCGTTGGCCCACGGCGCGCTCAGGAGGGATCCTGCTAGGGCTGAGCGCGAGCATTCCCTCAGCATCTGCGGCTCCGCCAGCTCTGCAGCCTTGGCTTGGGAGTTTAACTCTTTCTGAGGCGTGTCTATCGGTCCAGGGTTCTCCCTGCAACATCTTCCATACTTTGCTGCCTTTTACACGTGATTCCTGGCCACTTAAATGGTCACTGACTATCTGATAAAGCAGATAGCAGCATGGACGTGCCATCCAAGCTGGGTAGATTGACATCCCCAGCCCTGGGCGGGGACCACAGAAGGGAGGGTGAAATTAATCACGGACACGTTGTTCTGGGATGGCCGCTCTGCTCGGGGTACGGGGCTCCATGACTTGAGAGGAGCATATTAAGGTCAAATCCCTACTGTTCTGGGCTGGATAGTGCTCCCCCCCATCACTTCCACGTTCCACCTAGAATCTCAGACCATGGCCATTACTTAGGAATAGTGTCATTTCTGTTGTAATCAGTTAAGATGAGGTGATGATAGTGTGGGTGGGCTCTTCATCCAACATGATGGGTATCAGACACACAGAGGCACAAGGGGGGAATGTCATGAGAAGATGAAGACAGAGATTGGAGGGATGTGTCTACAAGCCAAGGGACACCAAGGAGAGCCAGCAGCCACCAGAAGCTGGGAGATGCACTAGGGGCACATTCTAAATGCAGAGATGATAAAAAGAAATATGTCTGAGTGTCTTTGGTAAGCTTGCTCTCACAGTGGGTTTCTAGGAATATATAGGCTTAAAATGGACCCCGAGGTGGAGGTAGAGAGAAAAACCTGAATGGGCCATTTCTTCACTTACTCTCTGCCCCCCCCCCCCAAGGTAACAATCACCAGTGGTCTCTAATGTGTTTTCTCCACCTTTCCTTCCTTCAAGCCATAGATCATTCTGCCTCTATATATCTACTTCCTACACGCTGAATGTAGACAAGAAGGAAACCTTTTTTGATACATTTTATAAAATCAGAAGGTTCTTGACATCACAACTTGACATATAAAGAAAACTCTAAGTCAGTTTTACCTTCAAAAGCGATGTGAAATTCTTAAATAAAATATTCCCAGTAGAACAGAATACCCTATTCAAGCACGAGGATCCACTCTGACATCTGCTGAGCGTGTATGTACATGGGGGACGCTTGCACCCGCGAGTGTCCTCTCGTCCTCAGCGACAGCCTTTCAGAAGATGAGGGCTCCGTGGCTCGAGATGCTCATTGTCACATAACATACAAGTCATCGAGTTGACCTGTGAACTTGAGTTTTTCTGAGATTCCAAACGTGAGAATGATGCATTGTGACTTGATTGTATTCGTTGTCTACAAGAGCAAGTCATTGTGAAGAATCCTGTTGCCTATCACATTGGTTGGAAAAATAACATGATTATCTTTTTGGATACATACAGACAAGTTACTTTATAAAATTCACATTTATTCATTTGTTCTTTTTTTTTTTTTTACAGAGACAAAGAGAGTCAGAGAGAGGGATAGATAGGGACAGACAAACAGGAACGTAGAGATGAAAAGCATCAATCATTAGTTTTTCGTTACAACACCTTAGTTGTTCATTGATTACTTTCTCATATGTGCCTTGACCATGGGCCTTCAGCAGACCAATTAACCCCTTGCTCGAGCCAGCGACCTTGGGTCCAAGCTGGTGAGCTTTGCTCAAACCAGATGAGCCCGCGCTCAAGCTGGTGACCTTGGGGTCTCAAACCTGGGTCCATCAGCATCCCTTGCGCAACCACCTGGTCAGGCTCACATTTGTTCTTGATAATAACAACAAGGAGAACGGGGCAGTTTTCTTTAACGTGGTATCAAGATTTGCATAAGACCATCGGTTCTCTGCCTTCCAGCTCTCGTTCCTGTCACCTTCTGTGTTAGGGATGACAGGGCCACCAGGATGACGCCGACTATAAAAGGCTGTTTTTGTAAGTTTTGTTAAAAAAGAAAGATAAGAAACACCACCCATAATTATTAGAATGAAGGAAGTAAAAGTAACATTGTTTTTTTGCTGATGTAACTATTTGTGAAACTTAAAAGGATCAATGGAAAACATTTTAGCTAATATTTAACAATTTCACCTAAAACTTCATCTTTAACTAATGTGCATAAAGGAGTAGGTTTTTATTATTTAACACAGCACAACCAGTCACGTAGAAAACATATTCCAGGCAAAATATTGACAATAGCAACAGGAATATAAAATGTCTGAATAAAATGACAAAAGGTCCTGGAAAAGTATTAAAAAATTATAAAACTTTGCCAAGAGACCAAAAAAAAAAAAAAAAAAGACTTAAATGAGTAGAAAGAATAATGTTCCCGGATGAGGAGATTTAGGGTTGCAGATGTCAACTTTTTGCCTAATTCATCTACAGATTCAATGAATGTCCAATTCTAGTCCCAGTGGGATTTGGGGTGGAACTTAACAAAATGTTGTTAAAGTTCATCTGGAAAAATAAATGGCCAAGAAGAGCCAAGGACATTTTTGAAAAATAAGAGTAATGAGCGAGGACTTGACCTGCTAGATATTAAAATACTGAAGTGATTAGAACAATGTGCTTTTAGTGCGAAGATAAATGAATCAATAGCACAGAGAAGAAATTTCAGATGAGACATAAAAACTCTAGCTATAACGAAGATGACATTTTAGGGTAGAAGAAAAAGGATGAATTATTCAGTAAATAGTTTGGGACAACTATGGTATTTAAACATTGGGGGAAATAAAAGTTAGATCCCTACTTTATAATCAGCCTAAAAATAAGTACCAGAAAGATGAACATTTTAAGCTTAAGGATGGATCTATAATTAGTACCTGGGGGGGGATCTATGTAAAAGTTTATTCGATCTTTCTGTGGCAGAGGCTTCTGTACGTGTAGAATCACATGTAGAAACCAAGAAATAAAAGTAGATGAATTTGAATTGATAAAAAAAAATAAGTACTTTCAAATTAAAAAAGTTACAAGGCAAAATATGATGAAGAAATTTTGCAGCTCCTGTTACAGTTTAAGTGTTAACATCTCAGATACATAAAAAAATTCTTCAAATCACTAAGGAAAATATGTATAAACCAGAACTCCCCATGCTTAGGGATTTATGATTTTACTCACAAAGGGCCTTCTCTCTCTCTCTCCCTGTCTCCACACACTCACACTCACTCACTCACTCAAGTATTTTTATTCTGGTGCTATGAAAACCCAACTGATGACAATCAATTTGTTCAGCATGGGGGGGGGGGCGGATTACTTAAGTTAGTTTTCCCCTTTTGGTGTCTCTGTCATGAAACAATACTAATGAAAAGCTAACAGATGTCACATTAAAATAAGCTTACCGAAAAAACTATGCAGCAGCTATAAAAGGATAATTAAACAGAAGAGAAGAAATAGATGACCATCAAGCCTAGAACTCTTAACATGGACGTGCATCGACATGCCCACCGAAACGGGACAGTTTTACTTACACAATTGCACATCAAGCTTTTACCTATTGCACAAGTGTTAATGGTAATAACCTGAGGTTGGGAGTGTGGAGAGAGACGGGCACAGCTGGAAGGTGAGGTATGTGGGATGGCTCGTCTGGGTAGAGATTTCTCGGTATTTCAGTCTCTCTTTTCTGTTCTATCCTATGGAAATAATTACAGGTGCAACAAAGGATTGGCTTCAGAGACTTTTCTTGCTGTGTCTTTGGTGATAGGGGGGAAAAGAAGAAGAATGCCCTTGGCTGCCTAGTCCTGGCACGACCGCCACAGGGTACACGAGGCCACCATTCACAATTGTGGGTGACGTCGCGGAACGTGACTTAGGATGAAACTATCTGGCGTAAAATGTGGTCGCTCTAATAGCCTGAGTGGCTGAAGGCAAGGTTCCCCTTGAAACGTGTGAATTCCCGTGAACAAGATAAGAAGAAAGACTCACCGAACGTTGAAATGGATGCTCCTAGGAGGTTGTGCGGTTGGGAAGTGACTTTTATTTTTCTCCTATCTGCTCATGCTTCAGCCCCCGTGATCTAGATTCTGGGATGAGCTCCAGAGAATGGGGCTCATCATTCATTTTTGAATTTAGCAAAAATGTATTGCACAATAACTCCTCCCAGAGCCCCAGGCCGCCCATCCTGCTGGGAGGGGACGCACCTGGGTGGCGGGAACCAGGAGGAGAAGGATACCTTGTGCCCCCCACAGACCACAGAAGCATGGAGTGTTTGGCTGGGAAAACTATGGAACTCCCATTGACACCTTCTGAATATTCTCTGATTCCGACAGAGCCCCCCCCCCCCCCCCCGCCGGGGCCCCGGCTGTGAATCTATTCTGCCCGGTTCCTCTTCCTCCCACATCTTTCTAGAGAAACCTCACCCCACCCTCAGCGGCAGGAGCCGTGTACACCCTAAGAGCAGGATGAGCTCCCACAGGGAGGTCCGCGGAGATGTCTGTGACTCCTCTTTTAGGTGAGGCTGGGGGAAGCACGGACCCAGGAGGCAAACCAACCCCACTTGGCAACAGTAAGGAGATTCAGTCGTTCTTCGCACCACGGCTGGTCATTTTACTCTTTCCAGATTTCTTTGTAAAGCAGCTAAGGTCTGGCCAGATCTGCAGGAAACCTTCAGGAAGAAGAGAGGACTGGCCATGCAGCTCCTCAGCACCACAGCGGCTGCACGGTCTCCGCCTTGAGAAGTTTTCCTCCCAGTCCTCTGTAAGTCCTCCTTCCCCTTTAAGGCTGACTGCCACAGGTAGGCCCCCTTCCGTGTGGATCACGCCCCTTCTCACTGGGGGAGGGGTGGCCTTCCACTCGGCTGGTTTACTGTCAAGGTCTGTTTCCAAGGTGGGTTACTGCTCGCCGCGGTAGATGATTCCTGGTACTTGCTGTTCCTCCAGGCAGACAAGTGACTTCCTCTCTTGTCCCGAGCTAGCAGGGGCCTGGCATTGGGCCGTGCGCCTGTGCCCAGTTCACCTTCTGTGTGCGAGCAGCACTCCCCAGAGAGACAGCGCATCAGAGACGTGATCCTCTGTCTCCTAGGATGCATCCACACTCGCAGAGGTACACACACACCATACACACACATCCATGCGCACACCATATGCACACATCATATGCACACCATATACACACATCATGAGCACACCATACACACACATCATGTGCACACCATACGCACACATCCATGCGCACACCATACACACACACATCATGTGCACACCATACGCACACATCCATGCGCACACCATACGCACACATCATGAGCACACCATACGCACACATCATGAGCACACCATACATACGCACACATCCATGCGCACACCATACACACACATCATGAGCACACCGTACACACACATCATGAGCACACTGTACACACACATCATGTGCACACCATACACACACATCATGAGCACACCATACACACACATCCATGTGCACACAGATGTTCTCACGGTGTGTGAGAGGGCTGCCTCCGATGGCAGACGCAAGGCTCTCAGAACACGTGGTGGCTGGTGAGCATGGCTCCCCCTAAGAAAGCTGGTGCATCTCTGGTTTCATCCCAAGAACCTGGAGCCTCCAGAACGCAGGGAGGCGCTCTCAGCAGGGTGCTGGGCCGGCCAAGTCCTTATGGGCTGCGGAGCTGGTGGCTTCGCCACCTTGTCTTTTCCCCACGAATAAGGGAGCCCTGACTCCGTTCCTGTTCTGCTGTTAATTCATGCCTTATGCTGACTCCACACTGAGTCCTTAATCTCAAGAAACCTCCACGAAATATGGATTACCAGCAAATTTATTTCATAGGTAATTGCCTTGTACTTTTTTTCTAAAAAGAACTTTTATTTTATACCTTTTCTTTTTTTGGTTAAATAATTAAGAACATCATTTTCGTTTTGATCTTTTGGGGATTCCGACTGTATTTAATCATGCAATGCTTTTTTGTATTATTATTATTATTATTTTTGTTCTTGTGTTGTAGCGGCGTGCGTGCCGTGGTTTTTATCTCCTCTTTGTACTTGCAATAACATATTATTTGACCATGAATCAC
Source organism: Saccopteryx leptura (assembly GCF_036850995.1). Lineage (NCBI taxonomy): Eukaryota > Metazoa > Chordata > Mammalia > Chiroptera > Emballonuridae > Saccopteryx > Saccopteryx leptura. The sequence goes on from NC_089515.1 coordinate 3,488,265, forward strand.
TTTAATGGATTGAAACATAACCATGTGAATTGAAAAATAGATACATTAGTCAAATCAATAAATAAATATGAAAATATATTTCTACAATGAAAAACCATCTTGGCTACTGTGTCCTCCAACTTGGACAGAGAGAGCTGAAATATACGGCCGTGAAATATAGCTTGCCGTGTCAACTAGCCAGTGCCTGTAGCCTAGGAGGGATCTGGAGCACCGGTATGTAGTATTTCATCAACAAAATCATAAAATAAAGACATTAAGATGAAGGGATGATGGAGTGTTGCAGGACGTTTGTGAAATCACCCTTCAGTCGGAGGCTGGAGTAGTTTGGGATTAGACATGGCATGCTTTCATATAAATTTGCTTACAAAGAGCATGCCTTAGCACAAGCGGGGGTTCCGGGCTGGCCCGGTAGCAAAGGGATTTCTGTCCTGTGTGGGTAAACAACGCCCCTTGCTCTCCGTGGTGCGGCGGGCGTAGGGCTAACTAATTCACCTCTGCTCTGAAAAAAAAATACAAGTACAGCTCCTACGATGTCCACCCAGAGTGTCTGTCTGCCCTTGTTCATTGACAGCGGGACAGCTCCTCTTGGGCTGTTCAAAAGCCCGCCCGCTACCTTGGTGTTTATACACCCCTCCTCTTACGCTATCTTTATTGGATAAAACCCCCTATTAGTCATAATCAATGTTCAATCTCTAATGTCATAAGATAATAAAAACGGGCTGCAAGGATTATTAGCAGTTACATTGTGTAATTATCAGTTACTTGTCAGAAGAATTGTCGGAGTATAATTAACATGCGTTATTTTAACAAAGGCGATAGAGAAGTTAAGGATTTTAAAGGGACTCGTCTTTCTCAGAAACGGGGCAGGAAGTGCAGTGAGGAGACCCGTGCTTGTGTCTGTTTACAGAGTAGGGTAATTTCTCCTCCACCCCCTCCCCACTTACACAGAGTCTCTGTCAGTATCTGCACATTGCTACAATGAGCTTGGTTAAACCTTGACAACATTGATAAGATCAAGCAGTACTCATTTAAATGTGTGAAGTGGATGGGATGGAGGCACTTGGACGGGATGAGTGTGAACTTAGTTAGGAGAACTCTAGATTTCGGGTTGGGAGGTGTGCCCTCAACCCTATTCCCACGTGTCCCCCATAAGCCACCACCCAGCGCTTGGCTTCTGGACCACAATGGAGGGTCTGGTATTTCCTCTGAAGCTGTGCCCTCCTGCCCTGCTCCAGTCCCAGAGAACTATCCCACGCAGGACACAGCCACTGTTTTGAATCCACCCAAGGGGCTGTGAACGTGGGGGAATTAAGCCATTCAGATTCATTCTTCCCTTTAGTTTCAAGCAGTTACTCGGTTCTTCTTGGTCCATCCAAACTGCCACTCGCAGCCCGCCAGGGAACCAAGGAACCAAGCAAGACCATCAACTCAGATTTTGATTGATAACTTATCATTTATTCTCAGTATTCTCCTTATTGATGACTTATCATTTGTTTCTCCTCCAGGAGGATTGTCCTGGGACCCGCCCCAGACCTGGACTCTGGGAAGCAGAAGTTGGGAGTCAGAGCTCGTAGGACAGTGCAGATGCCCCGCCAGGCACTCCTGGGCTGTGGGGGAGGGGGAGGCCAAGATGCCCTTCAAGGAGGAGCTGAGTCTCAGGGTGCTGAGGCAGCGCCCTGGGTGCATGCTTGGAGCTGTCGCTGGTATTCCTACTGTGCCCCGGGAGCATGGCTCTGGGTCACCCACCGGAGACCGTGGCTGTCTTCAAGCACACCTTTCAGAGATTAGAGCGAGGGCAGGGCCCTGTAACAAGAGCCAGCCTGGCCCTGCCTTCCCGCCTGTGCCCAGAGCCAGCCCCCCGCATCGAGCAGCGGCAGGGACCCACAGCTCGCTTACCCGCCATCTGGCGAACAGTGCAGGAAAGATACGCTTTGGGGGTCATCTTACTGCCCCAGTTTCAATGTGCACTGTTTATGAAACATTTTATTCAGGGCGACTGCTGTGACACTGAGTCTGCTCCCTCCCTCCCTCTCTTCCCTGTGTTCTCCGTTTTATTCTCTGTCCAGTTGGTTTTGGTTATAATGTAGCCCACCCACATGCAGGTTGCAAAGATGGGTGAATAAAAGTCACAAAGGATTTAGGGTAATTGTGGTGAAAACTTTGTACAACATCTGCCAAGGCCGAATATACCAGCCTATGATTTTTGGAATTAATAGCTGAAACTTCTTTTTCTTTCCAACTGGTGTGTGTGTGTGTGTGTGTGTGTGTGTGTGTGTGTCGGGGGGGGGGTGGATTATATAGGAATGTATCCAAATAAATATTATTTTTGAATCGCAGATATGTTAGTGCTATTTAAATGCCAAATAGGGAGTGATGTATGCACATAAACATTGAAAATAATGCCAGTAAAAATTACAGTGACTCATGGTACAGACCACCCGTGCCAGCGGCGCGGGGCTGTTCTAGATGGATACGAGGCTTTATTTAATGCGCCGACCTCCACATGCTGTTGTCATTAAGGCGACTAATAAATGTGATTGAATTTTTAATGCAGTAAATTGTTTATTGTCCTGGTGCTGTGTTCCTCCCCGAGGACACCTGAGGGGGTCGTGTCGACCCCGGAGCACAGACGTCAGGGCTCCGGCGGTATTTCTTGTCCGTGTCCTCCTCTGTTCCACACATGCGAAAACTTTACTGCTCATTATCTACCGGGCTGTGATGTAGTGACCGATGATTTATTAGGAGCCAAAAACCGTGTTTTGGTGGCAAACATTTCCACGCAAAGAAGCCGCAGGCCCCGCCGGCCCCCTCTCACCGCCGAGGCAGCAAACCAGGCAGGTCGTGGGCTGCCGGTGGGGGAGGCCCGCGCGCCCCCTCGTCAAGGCCCCCGTCTCCGACTGTATTCTGTTCCTCATTTGATTCAATTCCCCTTTGTTGCTTAAAAATTCAATTTGTTTAATTGAGCTGTTGGACAGTAAAATCTGAATTCCATGCATTTTAACCATTTGTATTAAATTTCCCTCCGTATATAGTGCTTTTTATTAATGTGCTTTACAGGCGGAGGCTTAATTTAAATTTGGTGACCTCACATGCTTATAAAAAGATCTGAATTCTTGTGGGGGGTTTTTTCCCCCTCTCTCGAACCTAAATTAAAATGAATCAATGCAGACCAACGCACCGTGGCGGTTTCTTCACCGGGTTTAATAAGTCGTCAAGGACAGGGAAAGGCTGGGCGTTGGGAGCTTGACGCCCGCAGGTGTGTGTCTGTGTGTGTGTGTTTTATACGCGCATTTCCATATTTTAACAGATGACATAATATGATGGCAGACACGCAAGTCTAAAAGACCCGCCTTCAACAGTTCAACAAGCGGGTCCCTGTCTCCTGTTGAAATGCTGGCTGAGGCATTGCGTCACGGAGTGGACTTCCTCTGCCTTTTTTGTTTGGTTTGGTTTGGTTTTGGGGGGGATTTTTTTTTTTGTTTTTTTTTTACAGGGTTACATGTTTATGGATGTTGAAATCGCTGAACATCTTTACCTTCAGGGCTCATAAGACACCCAGAAACCAAGGTAAGATTTTTTTTTTTAAGGTTTACTCAACTTTAATCTGTAACATTTTATAACAATATCCAAGTCATTAGGTGTACGTAGGACGCCGGCTGACTTGACAAACACTTTTAAGCAATGAATTATGTGGCGAGAATGGGTTGGCGGTGTATCATTACGCCCAGGTAAATGCCAGAACGATGACATAATTGGTAGTTGGGAGTAAAATACAACCCCTGTAAAATGTTACCAAGGTAAACGAGGAAGGGCTGTAATTCATTATCCATAAACATGACTCCCAGGCATTTATCATGTCGTGAAATAGAGACTGACTTCATCTCAGCAGGCATTGTTTCTCCCGCCTTTGTTACTTCACTCAGCCTTGCGCCTGGGTCCTGCTTCAGCATTGCTAATTTCGTTGATTACCTCCTTTTTTCCAGGATCCATCTTCTCTCTCCCCCTCTCCCCCCCCCACCCCCCAGTGAATTTTAATTTGAAGTCTCTTTCCCTGCTCTGGAGCCTACGTATTCCGTAAAAGCGAAATCCTGCACACGGGCCTTTGCAAGAATGAGAGAGTCCAAGTTCAGACAATGATAAATGTATCGCTTTGGATGGAAGGTCAGATGGCTATTTCAGATATTAAAACAGCCCAATTTCATAATAGCTGGCTCCTTCAGGAAACACATTTTTTTTCTTTTCTTTTCTTTTTTCTTTTTGCACACCCGTGCCTGTTAGCTCCTGCGGAAGACGTAGTGTAATAGTTTGGAAGTCAGGATTCCATTTCCTACCTGTGCGGCGGGTGCTCCTTTAGCCCTAGGCGACTGTTTAACTTTTAACCCGCTTGTTCACACAGCGGACATGCATAAAAGTGCCGTGCGCCGCGCGCAGAAGCGGGTCTGGCAACGTTTGTTTTATGCTGTTTCCTATAAGACACATTACTCATGTGATCGGGCGCGCTCTGCTGTCCCAAAGTAAGAAGTCATTTCCTCTAAATGGCCACTTCTGCTATAAATTCATCAGGTTTCAGGTCCTCTCGGCCTCTCTAACCACATCAGGGCACCAGCTGAGAGAGGGAGAGAGAGACAGAGAGAGAGAATGTCCAGTATCAAAAGCCTTTTGCAAAGGGCTTTTGTTGGGCCATTTTGGGGGCGTGTTGGATTTTCCAATATTTCACCAAGCCTGCATGCCAGCCCTCCTCCCGTCATATGCGAACCGAACGGCTTTATAACTACGAGGTCTCTGTGTCCCGACACGAGGTCTTGAGCCGCAGCCTGTGATGAATTACCGTCACCGTTGCTGGTGTGTCTCCCTGCCTTGCTCCTAGGCCCGGCGACAGAACGGAGTGGCTGCAGCAGGAGGACATCTGATGTGACAGCTGTGTGGCACATGGCAAGCCTCTGGCCCACCGGTTAATTAATGGTACCGGAGAATAGATAATGAAATCGTCCTGAATTAGCACTCCTCCTGCTAATGGGGTCCATCCTGCCAAGCTAGGGGTAAGCGCCCTACGGAGACTAGAGGCAGTCGGGAGAGAGACGTGGACGGGAAGCTCCAGGCAATCCCAACACCAGTGGCTCTTCCCAGGGGACTGGGTGAGAGGCTTCCAGCAGGTGTCTGGCCCTCGGGCCGTCTGGGACCTGAAGAAACACCAGGAAGAGATGACCTTGCCTGAATCCCCTGCATATAGCACATGTAGTTTTGTACATTTTTTTTCTCCCTTCCTCCTATTTTCCCCCCAAAGGCGATCATCCCAATGTAATTAGCAACAAAGAATGGTATGTAATGGGTGAGGTTTTTTTTTCTAGAAATATTCCCGAGGTGACTAGGCCACCAACCTCTCTATCCGGAATCGAGCCAGGGGGAAACTAAAACACTCATAAGAAAAAAACAAACAAACAAAACCTCACATTTTCTAGAAGGGGACCATGCTCTTTAATTCAAAGGAAAAAGAGTAACCACGCCTGTCAGGATACAGTGAAACACGCCATGTAAGAGGAAAATGAAATGACCTTTACCCTGGTCAACGATACTGGGTAAAATTCAAGCTGTAATCACTGCTCTCCGGGTCTGCTCTGACGTCAGCCAGGAGCTGGGAGGTCCTAGCGCACAGGCCGAGGAGGTGAACGCAGTGAAGGTGAGGACGGCCGTAAACGGACCAAAGAGAACCACAGAGATGTTTCCTAACCCTCCTTGTGGCCCTTCTTCCCGAAACTTTCCAGAGCAAAAACCGAAACACAGAACCCGTCGCATCGTCGGCACGTGGGAGCCTGGTTTTGAGGGGGGCAGTGGAGGATTGATACCTGTAGGAAAGGAAACATGGCTTTTTGGGGGGAGGGGCTCTCTCATCCACCCCCTGCCACACAAGCAGGAGAGAAGCTGTCGGAGGTTGGAGACTTCCGCGAACGGGACACCGGATGTCGACACGAGGTCTCTGCCGTCCTCACAGGAGCCTGGGGACGGAAGTGCTGCGTCACCCCTGGTTTGGTTTTCACAACCTTTTACCCCCTCTCCCCGCCCCCAGCTCACTCGCCCTGGAAATAAGCTTCGGTACACAGCTGGGTCCCTTTGTCACTGCCCACGGTGTCAGCTAAGTGCTCCTCAGATGCTGGGGGAGTCGGGGAGGGTCCAGGAGGCTTCTTCTTCAAATGCCTCAGAGGTCAATGTGAAGACAAGGTGGTCAAGGGAAGGTGAGAGACTGACTCCCCTGGAAAAGCTGCTGTCAAACTGGAATATGACTTTCATACAGTCGGCTCCGTTTACTCGGATAAGACGAAGGGGCCGGCACCTGGGGACTCACTGTGTGGTCAGCCGTGGGAGGGGCTGAGCTGGTCGGGGTTCTGACCTGTGGAACGTGGTCATTTGGGGGGAGCAAGGTGGGGGTGATGCAACAGCTGAGACTTAAACAATGAGGAACTTTAAATCAACAAAGATGGGAGTGGAGGGAGAAACACTCCCATCCATGAGGGTAACCTGGTTTGAGAACGCCTGCCTTGGCTAGTTTGGAGTATGGACACTCTCTCCCAATGGAAGGAGGTACCCAGTCCAAATTTATTGAGAGGTCTCCTTGCATTGGAGTGCTCATGCTGGGGGTGGGGGGGCAGCAAGACCCAGGTTCAAGTTCTGGCTGCGCGGTTCCCTAGCCATGTGCCCCGCTGACCTTTCAGGGTTGGCCTCTTCTGTCAAATGATGTGCAAAAGACAAGACCCTCTGTGCGGGGGGCGGGGTGGGGGCAGAGGGAGGACTGAGCGACCTCACGCAGAGCATTCCTCAGCCTCCCCCGTAAACGCCGGCCCACTGGAGCGCTGCCTGTGCTCACCCTTTCTGTCTGACCGTGCCTCCAGACGGCCACCACGAGATGCTTTCCCCAGGTTGCTGGATCCATGCCGAGCGTGACCAGAAAACTCACTCGGGCACAAAATAATGTTAAAAGCTGGGGCCCAAACCCAGAGAAGAAACGCTCTCTCCTCTTTCCTTTCCGAAATAAACTACTCTATTGTTTGGTAAACAGTGAGACGCACCTCCCATAAAGAATTAAAGCAATCTGACTGGCCTAACATCGACAACCTGCCATCTTCTTTCCCACCTGGTTTTAATACTTTTTTAAAAAAAATTATTTCCTTAACATTTAGAGTCATGGCATGTATATATCCGTCCATACTTGTATATGTGCGATTTCATTTTTAAGCTTTAAAAGTGCCATCTTTGTTCCACCAATGTAAGAGACAAAAACAAAAACAAAAAAATAGTGGACGTAGAGAGAGTCCTAACCCAGTCTTTCTCTTCAGTAGCCAGCAGTTGAAGCCGTTTTTTATACGATTAGAGCTGTACATCCTGGTGTTTTGTTCATCTATAAAATTTCTCAGTTGTCATTGTTTAATACTGCAGATCAGTGGGTGTGACATGTATTGCCGATCCTGTGCCCGGGATTTCTGTTCCCTTTGGATGGGGCCGAGGTGTGCTGTCTGGTGTTTCTATCAGAAAGGCTTTGTAGATATTCTCGTTCTTCAGTTCTTGAAAGTTGGTTTCCTTTCATACTTGTATGACAGTTTGGAGAGGTGCAAAATTTAGGGGTGAATGCTAGTTCCCTAAAGAGTGGACCCGGCTCTTAGAACAGATCGGTCTTCTCCCGGTTACCCGGAGGGTCCTTCCTCTCTCGGAAGATCAACAACTCCCACCGGCCTGTGTCTCAGCACTGTTCCTTCCGAGTCATTGTTCTTGGTCTTCAGTGAACTCACTGTCTCTCAGTCTGTAGATTAAGTGACTTTTTTTTCTTTTTTTTTATCTTTTCTGGAAAGTTTTCTTAAACTATATCTCAAAGTTCTCTCTTTTCTCTTCCACTTTTTTTTCAGATCTCCGCCTCAGAGACCACTTAGGTGTCTGTTGGGCGTCTTTCCCCTTCTGTTCCATCTGCCATATCCCTGCCACTGTCACCAGTCTTCCTTCCCGTTTGCCTTGTCCAGTTTCTCCTTCCTGTCTTCCCTGCGTCCTCCTCAGCTGTCTGGCCTTGCCCCTCCCCTGCTCTTGCCAACCTGGCCTTTATCTCTGAGATGTCGGTGGTTTCTCTTTCATCTCTGTTGCCTTTCTCCGTCTTTTCTGAACCCCTCTATCTCTGCTTTGAGAGTCCGTATTCAAGGAGTGATGATTTCATTAAGGCTTAAACACATTCACGGGGCTCACTGGTTAAACAGTTTTCGTCGGCTCCACAAGAAACACTCCATGCGAGCGTTCTACATTTACTCTTTGTTTCCCTGTTCATTTTCTCCCACGTCCAGGAGTGGGTTCCGTGTATTCTGTGCGATACAGGCATGGTCAGCAAGTACTACTCATCTCGGAAGGAGGTGGACTATTCACGGGCTAGCATTTTGAAGAAGTTCAGTGTCGGCCCTGGCCCGGGCCAGCCAGCGTTCCCGGAGAGCCGACGTCTTCTTGATTACCAGGGAAGTTCGTAAGGCAATAAAGAGGTTTGGTGTCTACCTCCGCCTCACCAAAGAGATCCACTACGGTACGACTGCCTGCTCCCTAGTCTCTCCCCCGTTCTTCCTCAACAACAGACGACCTTCTGCAAACCCAGCGCCTTGGCGTTTTCTCGTTTGGACGCCTCTCTCTTGCTTCCCTGTGGTGCTGAGAAGAATCCAGGAGAGAGTTCTGCAGCAGCTGGTATGTTCAGTTCCTCTGGTCCCAAATCGGGGACCTTAGCTTTTTGCTCCTGTTGGCGTGGTGCTGCCTCTTAAAGAATGGAGACCGGAAAGTTTCATTTGAACTCTGCAGCCACAGCCAAAGGTGTCCCCTGTGGGGGTGGGGGGGTCCTACACCCTTCTCTGTGCTCTACTGTGTGGGAGGGCTCCTTCAGGTTTGGTGGTGTGGGGTGACAGATGGGTTCTGGTTCTAATAAAAACAGAGCTGGTGTGGCTTTGTGGTTCATTCTTCTCACTTTGGGGGTGCTCTCTTCTTGGGTAAGGAAACTGTTTATCCTAATGCTAGCGTTTCAAACCTGGTGAGACACAGTGGCGACTTAATTTAGGTTTCCAGGTAATATGTGAGGAATTAACAAACTGCATGCGACATTGTGTTAGTTACTTGGCAAATAACTAACAAACTTACAGAGCTTCCAGGGCTAAGATTTTTATCGGTTTCATTTAATAGTCATACGGTTTAGTGAAACATTGCCGAAAGCATGCTCCGTTACATAAAATGAATGAATGAATTCATTGACTCGACTCATTTAACAAACACTAGAGCATGTTGTCAGGCAGGTACCAGGCATAGGTGCTGATGGTAAAAACCACTAAACAAAGGAGACAAAACCCGACCCTCATGAGCTTACCTTTAGTGGGGAAGACAGATGAATAGACAAGGAGATAGAAAATATCAGGTCAAGTAGGTATGAGTGCTAAAAATAAACAAAGCATGCTAATAGAATGAGGAAGAAAACAACTTGTATTTGAGATATTTCTGCCCAGGAAGGAGGAAAGGTGTTTGGACTATGAAGGGATAAGCTAGGATAAAGGATTTCAGGGGCAAACACCTCAAGATGAGACCAAGACTGTCAGGCACAATGCTTAGTTTTATGTGTCTATTGGCTAGGTCCTGGTACCCGGACGTTCAGTCGAACACTAGTCTAGATGTCTCTGAGAAGACAAGTTTTAGACAAGAAGAACATTTAAGTCTGTAGACATTGAGTAAAGCCATTATTAGTCTCTGCCACGGGGGCGGGGGGGGGGGGGGTGTGCCTCCCCCAGTCAGCTGAAAAGGCATTCAGAGAAAAAAGACTGAGATTCCTCTAGGAAGAAGAATCCTGTGTTTGAACCTAAGCCCCAACATCAGCTCTGCCTGGAGTCCCCACCCTGCGACCCACCTGGGCAAATATTTGATAGATGGATGAGTTGATTACCTTATGAGATTGTGGTCAGCAATGAAATAGGTAACTGACTCAATGTGCCTGGTTGGCTGTGGCTAGATGGTTACCATTATTACTCAGCTGAACTTGGTGATGGCTCCAAGCCTTGAAGGTGGGTGGAGGCCAGAGACGACATCTTGTTCACCGTGAGTTCTCAGCGAGACCCCTCTATGGGGTAAGTGCCTCGAGCCACTGAATAGAATTGCACGATCACTGCAGCCGGAACACCAATCTCAGGCACAAAACAAAATGAATGAGTCTCTTCTCTTCCTGGGGCGGGCGGCTATCTGTGTCCATGTTGTGATATGGTCAGCCCAGTGGCCACTTCCTAGGTGCATTTAACTGTGGAGTAAAAGACAGACTGACAGCTTACGCTGATTGAACATGGACTAGGTGGTGGTAGGCCCCGCGTTGTTCATTTTTATTTTAAACTTATTTTATGTCATCCTTATAGCAACCCTGGGAGGAAGTGGCTGTTACTTACTGTTCTTGATCGGCAGATGGGAAAGCGGAGCCTAGTTCCCTCGAGGTCACACAGCTGGGGAGGGTGGGCCTACCATGCAGACCCAGGTGGTGCAATGGCAGGATGTGGACAGGAAGACCCCTTTGTGGCAGTGGGATCTGTGGCCAGTTGCGTAAGTCTTAACACAGCATCTGGACGAGGGGTGTCGGCAGAGAGGACTGTGGGATGTAAAGGGACCACATCTGGGTGATGGGGGGGCGGTGAAATGGGTAAAGCCTGGGCTTTGGAGCCTGCTGCGCTGGACTTCTTCAGGGTTGGCATGACCACCTGGCGCAAGTCACTTCTCATAGATTCAGTTGTCTTATTTAAGTAACGGATCTGGTACTGTCTACACAGCGGGGTGCTGGGAAGGCGTTCTGAGTATAACAATGATAGCGTCCGGCCCAGGTAGGAAGTTCGTGAAAGTTGTGTCTGTTCTTTCCATGGGGTCATTCCTTATGGAGCCTCCTGTTCCCCAAAAGGGTAGTTCAACCTTCCTTGGTGGAGCTCATGATCACTTTCTGAGGGCTTTGCAAGACGCTGGAAAGAGAGAAACATTATCGGCTGGCTTTGTCTTTAGGGGACCATGCTCTCTCCAGACCTGTGGGAGGACACGACATGACCCTGGCCATGAGGGCACTGTTCCAGAATTCCTCTCCCACCGCTGGGGCCATTGGAAGCCCCTCCATCCCCGCCCAGGGACTCAGCCTTGTACAGCCCAGGGACCTGCCTCTCTACGCAGGGGTGATCACACAGGAACTTCTCCTTGTTGATACAATTTCTGCCGCTTCTCTCAGTTTCTGCAGGAAACCGCTCTCAGGAATTGTTTGCGAATGTGAAGCAGCTAAGGCACAGGTTGCGTGCACATTGTTGGACGTTTCACCCCCAAATTCTCCATCAGCAGGTCTGGAGCATGGGCACATGATCTGGGCGTTAGTGAGCAGGTGATCTGACCCTTGCCCTTTGAGAAATGCTGCACTGGATATGAGTGATGAACTCGTCGCTGTTTGCCCAAAGCTTAGCACTGCATCCCTGGAATCCCTCCGTCCTGGGAAAACCAGGACCGATGGTCACCCTAAATATGTGTGAGTCCGGTCTCTCAGAACGCTGAGGGGCCATCTCCCTGGTCTTGGAGGCAGGGCTCTGGGTTTCCGTCCCTGCCTGCCTAAATTTCCTACCATCACCTGTCATCAAATTACCAGATGCCGACCTCAGCCCGCGGTTGAGGACACAGCGTGGGCGACGGCTGGACCCTGCTGCCCCTTGCTTTCTCGAATACCGCTGTGACAACTCAGCCCCCTCCAGTCCCCGTCGGCCTACCAGGCTGCACACAACACCATTGCCAGCAGGTGTGCCCAGCTCACCAGCACCTGCTCATCCACGGGGCATGGCGATGTCCACCTGCTGTCTCCTCCAGGCTGCCCTGCCCTCGACCCCCTGGGACGGTGTGGCGACATGACCCTTGCCCGCGGAGAATAGGCGATGAGCTTGCACACCTGCCCCGGGTTCCAATCTGAGCGATTACTGCTCAGCCTGTAATCTGTCTCCCATCCATTTGAGGAGTCACTGCTCTGCTCGTCCCTAATTCGTTATTCATTAAGGCAGTTTGGGACAAGGCTCAGTGTGTACTAAAGAGTGCTATATAAAACCAAATTAAATATATTTCAGCCCAGGTGATCTCACCCCACTGCTCCCAAGAAAACTTGATAATTGGGACTCTCACTCGGAATGATGGTATGATCTAGCCCAGAAAAGATGCTTATTATAGCCCTGCCATTCACAGAGGCATTTATGAAAACGCTTCAATTACACAGAAATATTTTAGGAGTGTGTAAGCGGGCTGGGAAAATCAGTCGGGGCAGAAGGCTGGCGTGCGAGGCCGCAGCCCCTGCCTCGGTGCAGACGGTGTCTCAGAGCTTCATTCTGCTTCCACAGTCTTTCCTTTTCCTTTCTCCTCCCTTTCCCCCTTTCTCTCTCATCAAGTCAGCTCTGCTTTTTTTTCTCAATTAAAGCACAATATTCGGCGCTCCTGCTTTTTGGTTCCCGGAAGTAGAAAAGAATAGCCCTCTTGCCTCCGCCGCTCAGGCACCGTGACGGAGTCCCACAGACCGGGCGCAGCGACGTGCTGTGGACAAAGTGCCATGGCTGCTCCTGTCTGGTGGCTACCTGGCTATCACCTGCCGGGCGCACAGGAGGCTCAGCCTCGCGTAGTCAGTAGACGCGGTGCCCGGACTCGGGGCCCGTCGACCACATGGAAGCTCCAGTCTGTCCTACTTTGAAGATGAGCCCAAGGCCAGGGCAGGTGTTTCGTTGTCCCCGCGCTGCTGGGCTGATTCCTCCTTCTCTCTAGGGTCACGGGCATGAAGACAGAGCGGAAGAAGCCACACTGAACTCAGTCTTGGTCCCGAGATAAGCAGAAAACGGGGAAACCCGAGAGGTGTGGAAGTCTGTGGTCTTAGGAGGCACAGGGCCACGCTGAGAATATCGCTGCTTCAGGCGTTGATCGGAGGACGACTTCCTGTGACAGAGACAGGAACTTCTCGGTCCCCACTTAGTGTACCTGTGGAAGGAAGGTGTCCGCGGGGCGGCAGACTGACGGCCGGGTCCAGAGACTGGCCTTGTCCGTGAGGACGTGCCGGCGTGGTCACTGCTGGATGGATTTTCCAAGAGGCATTCCGGCACCTGGTAGAAAATGACACCCTGTGGGAGCCCGGGGTCCTGCACGGGAGGGCCGGGCGGGCCTGCGGGCACCCTGTCGGTTCCAGGCTGCTCCAGGCTGTTCCAGGCTGTTTCAGGCTGTTCCAGGCTGTTCCTGCAGGCACCCTGTTGGTTCCAGGCTGTTGCAGGCTGTTTCATCTGTTCCAGGCTGTTCCAGGCCTTCCACAGGCACAGACATTGTTCTCAGTACAACAGACCCAGCATGCTCTCAGTTGCTAGGTATTCTATTTGAAAGCGGTTTTCCTGTCCTAGACTTATGTCCCTCCGGCAGATGAGAACATTCATAAATATTGGTCGCTGTGGGAACCTGTTTTTAATAAAATTGTTGGCGAAGGTGCCGCACGGCCGCACGGAGAACGCTGGGTCCAGGTTGCAGGTGGGTATCGGTCTAAGTTGAAACGCCTCGGCTACGAGCCCTGGCCGGTTGGCTCAGCGGTAGAGCGTCGGCCTAGCGTGCGGAGGACCCGGGTTCGATTCCCGGCCAGGGCACACAGGAGAAGCGCCCATTTGCTTCTCCACCCCTCCGCCGCGCTTTCCTCTCTGTCTCTCTCTTCCCCTCCCGCAGCCAAGGCTCCATTGGAGCAAAGATGGCCCGGGCGCTGGGGATGGCTCCTTGGCCTCTGCCTCAGGCGCTAGAGTGGCTCTGGTCGCAATATGGCGACGCCCAGGATGGGCAGAGCATCGCCCCCTGGTGGGCAGAGCGTCGCCCCTGGTGGGCGTGCCGGGTGGATCCCGGTCGGGCGCATGCGGGAGTCTGTCTGACTGTCTCTCCCTGTTTCCAGCTTCAGAAATGAAAAAAAAAAAAGAAAAAGAAACACCTCGGCTACGAGTGGCTCTCAAGCCTGCAATGCATTATTTTAACTCCAAATCACTCCATATTTGTGAGTTTAGATCAGGTGAGTCCCCAGCTGTATTTAAACACAGCTTTTTCTCTCTTTTTTTCTTTCCTTCCTTCCTTCCTTCCTTCCTTCCTTCCTTCCTTCCTTCCTTCCTTCCTTCCTTCCTTCCTTCCTTCCTTCCTTCCTTCCTTCCTTCCTTTCTTCTTTCCTACCTTCCTCCCTTCCTCCGTCCCTCCTTCCCTCGCTCCCTTCTTTCCTTCCTTCCTTTTCTTTGTGTGTGTTTGGTAACCACCATCTCCTTAAGCCGCAGTGGCAGCTAGCCAGAGGGAAGAGAGGTGTTAATGAGACTCTCATAGAAATGGCAGGGGCACAGGACGGGCCATCTTCCGTAGTGCACTTGGCATTGGGTCAAAAAGACAGGTGGTGGCAGGCAGCTGACCCCTCACCTTAGATAATGATGAAAGAAGGATGATGGGAAAGGAGAGATTCAGGAACTACTGAGGAGTCACATGGGGCCAAGGAGGCAGGTGGGCCGAGTCCCCAGGTGAGCCGTGAGGTCGCTGGTCGGCAGCCCCATGCCACAGTGCCAGGACCCTCGGAGAGCAGACCCCCGGAAGGGTGCTGTGTCCAGGCTGGTGCACCGCCAGGTAGCCAGAAGGGACCGGGAAGGGCATGCCGCTCACTCGGGCTCCTGGGAGCTTCTGGGAGCTCACGAAGGAAGGATTGTGCCCGTGGGCACCAATGGCTGCCTCTGTGACTGCAAAGGTGATTGATTGAATCCTTTGAACTCCAAGGCTGGGAGATGGCCTTTGACTATAGGAGCTGGTTTCCCATTGCTAGCTATTCGGATTCTTTTTCGGTACGCCCCTCTCTCTTTTTGCCTGTTTCTCTGCTCAGTCATGCATTTTTTTTTCAGAAAACAAACAAACAAGAAGACAACACCAACCCATCCCTGTTTGTGGAGGGGTCTGTGCATAAGCCGGGGTGCAGGAGGAGGCTGGCCATTTGGTTGACGGACACTTTGGAGCTCGTCCTTACATTCCGTGGCCTCTGTTGTTCCGGTAGCTGCAGAATAGATCTCATGTCCTAGGAATGCTAGAGTCTAACTCCTGCTGGTCCTGTTGGCCACCAAGAAATAGGAGGGGCGACAGGGGGACGTGGAGTCGTTGATACTCCATGGCTTCAAAGGTAGAATGTTTCCTCCCAGTGCTGAGGTGTGTGCCAGAGTCCAGCCAACGGGAGATTCCTGTATCATCCGTGGAAATGCCAGGCCCTTGTCCAGAGAAATCATGTGAGGACAGAAACGGGCCGGAAGGAGTTCTTAAATGCAGAAGCTCAGGGCTCAGCTGAACTTCCTGATCAGAAATGATAGGACAATGGAAATTTCTGCATTACTTATAGTTTCTTTTTCTTTTCTTTTCTTTTTTTTTAACATATAAGGGATGTGAGCAAAAGGGAAAAAAATCTATGACGGTTACCAGTTGACATGAAGTCACCTTTCAGATTTCCCCACAGCACAAAACAGAAAGCACTAGGACGGTCTGGGGGTAGGGGTGGGGGTGGGGCACAGAAAATGGCAGCAACCCCCCCCCCCCCCCCCCGGAGCCCACCTGGGAAGACTTGGATTCTCCAGGGTATGCCTCCTGGGTTTTTTTCTGTCTCATCCCATAGATCAGGATGAGCTCATGGAAAATTGATCAATTTCCATTAATGTTAAAAATTAGTTCAAGACCATTTTGTAGAAAAAACAGTCTTTTTTTTTTTCTGCTCTTTCCTAGTAATGACCTGAAATATAAGCTGCCATCTTTCTCTCTTGCCTCCAACGCCTCGGCTTTGTCTGAGCAATTCCCCTAATGGCTTAGATTTACCATCGCCACCCTTGGAATTAAATGCCGGTGTTTAAAACTTCATTTCTTACAAGGGGAACTTGACATTAATAATTTCTTATACCTTTGATTAAATAACTAAAAATACATTATTATTGGGTTAATAATTACTCTAGATAGGCTCGGGTTTTTTGACCATTTCACTGCATTATTATGGCACGGAAGCAAAATTTCACTCATATATTTGACTTAAATGGCGGTCTTCGGGGATTTGAATCAGAAATTATAAGTTCGGCTGCAATTTACATGTTAAGTTCTGTAACCCCGTGATAGTTCCAACATTTGTTAAAAAAAAAAACAGTAGGTGGCCTGTGGTGTGATTTTTCAATGAATAATTTTATTTTACATCCAGCACAAGGTCCGGCTGAATGTTTCATTGCATTAAAATTTCACCAGGTGACATAAACCTTGTAATTAAAAAAGCATTAACGTTCTACAGAGCGCCAGATAATTTTTGAAAAACATCGATCTATTCCTTCAAGAGGTGGCTGGGCGAGAACTACAGAAATATTGTCACATCGCACCCTGAGATGTGTTTTCATTTAAATTATTTAAGCTGCGATCCCCCCCCCCCCTTCTCCCAATGAGGAACCTTAAGGAATTCAATGGAAATGAGGCACTGTGTGATTACTTAGCACCTGACTTGGGGAAGGCGCTCCAAAATCATTTCCACGTGGCTTTATGTTTCTGCGTCGAGATGTCGTTTCTTTTTTTGGATATTTTCTGTTGTTTTAGAATAGCACAATTTATGATGGTTGTTGCCTCACTCCTCTCATGTTTGTTTAATTAGCAGTGCTCTCTGGTGTGTCTTAATAAAGGGCAGAATACGGGCGTTCTCGGAGCAGTTACCTGTCTCCTGCAAGAAGCCCCAGAATTACCCATGCCATCCAAGATCCCAAAATACCCATCTTGCCCACGGGCACCCGTAGGGTCTGCAATGTACTGACATTATTCTTAGACACACTGCCTGGGACTTCTAGGAACGGTGTCCCAGCAACGACCAATCGGTATCCACCTATGATCCAGGGCTACCGTATACATTTGGATGGGGACGGGGACTTCTGGGAAACGTTGGGAGAAAGAAATGCATCGCCATCTGTGTTCAAAGTGGAGGGGGGAATGAAAGAGGCAGCCGACGATGCCACCTAGCCACTCGTAGGCGGAGGGCGCTCCCGGATCCTTTGAGGGTGTTGTGCAGGCTCAGGGAAGCTGCCTGCGAGACGGAGCGGCCCTTCTTTGTGGGCCTGACGATGTGCTCCAGTCCCCATCCGCGGGGACTGGACCATTTCCTGGTGTGGAGGAATCTAGACCTTCCGTGTTCTTGTAGCCTTCTTCGGGGATCGCTGGCTTTCTTGTTCTGTATTTGTGTTTTGGTGTGGGTGTGCGTGCGTTTGCATGCGTGTGCTTTGGGAAAGGATTTTTTCTCCCCCCCCTTAACACAATCTGAACTGTTGGTACAGGAGGCCTGGGGCTTTTCAAAGGACAAGGACAATAGGTGTAGACATTTACATGCGTAGATGCAGCCCAGAGGGACTTTCGCCCGGGCTTGGTGTGGTCACGTTGTCTCCAACAGGCTCTGCTCCCCCAGCTTACGGTTGGACCCTGGGTTTCTGAACCTGTCAGTGTCTTTGGGCCTCTTCTCATGTGCTGTCGTCCCCTGACTCCCAGGAAAGTGCCACTAATTGGGCGGCGAGTTCAAAGGGAAGGCCCAACACAGGAGAAAGTCAGGGATCCATGTGTCCAGGGGAAGACGCATGGAGGACGCAGGACACTGCAGGGGCCGGGTCTGGAGCGCTCTCTGCTACCAAGAGGTGGAGGAACAAAGCTGGCATCCGGCCAGCGGCGGCCAGAGACCGAGGAAAGGGGTCAAGGCCGGATTTGGGGCGCTGCCCCCTGGCTGCACGGCCGCTCCCTACAGATTCCTTGTCCATTTCCTGGAGGGATGTGTGATGAGCCCACGAATCTTTAGCGAAGGACATTCTTCTGACTGGATCCAACCAATTCGGGGAAGAAGCCCTAAATATTAACGTATGGCAAACAGCTCCTACAGTGTCTTGAAATTCCAGTCTCAAGTGCACAGGACGTGTGGAAGTATCTCGAGAACAAAGAAGCATTATTTTCCTTTCCGGCTTGTTTTTTTAAATAGTAGAAAGAATAAAGGAGAGAATCAGAGCAAGGTGTCCAAGCTCAGGAGAAGCGCGGAGAAGGTGTCCCCGCAGCAGTGATCACGGACACAACCGAAGACAGCAGAGACATTTAGAGGAGACTGTCCCAGGAAGAGCAGCTGTCTTCTGCCAACTTAGACACCCGGTGTGACGCCTGGTTTCACAGGAAGTGCCTTGCCCAGACAGTGGCACTCAAATCCCATACCCGCGCCCACCCTGGCTGTCAGAGCCAGAACTTTGTCAGGATTGTGATGGGGACACGGTCTTCAGAATCCATGCAAGCTTTTCATGTAGAGCGTTCTCTCAGGTATTTAAACATCCCCCCCACACACACAACTGAAGGTCTTCTCCATTTGGAAGCTGCTTCTCTTTGTTTGTCTTGTTCTCTCTGTGTCGTTTGGGTGGATTCTCTCAGGAGATGCTACAGACCTGTGTCCCACGATGAGAAAGGAGGAGTTCTCATGCCACCTGGACTGGCGCCCAACAGGTTCCTGGCAGCCGAGCACCTGTTGTCAAGAACATGCCGGCCACGCCTTCTGGTTCTCTGCGTCTGCCGTGGCGACTGGGGCTGTCCCACGAGAGGTCTTTATGGACTAGAAAAGCTTGAACCTTTTGACAACATGTAGATTTGGTAAAAATTTTTTCCAAACATTATCAAGAGACTAAGTCTTATCTTCCACACAAATGCCCTGAGACAAGGTTTGTGCCCACAAGAATTTTAGCCCATCTTCTCTCAAAGGCTTTGGGGCCGTCTGTAGCCCCAGACCCCATGGGCCATCTTACCAGCATCGCCCTTGCCGTTGTGATGAGGACCAGTTCCTGCCTGCAGAGGGGACACACCTGTGAGAGATGCCACCTGTTCATTTTACCACTTAAGTGTTAGCTGACTTGGGAATATTTTTTTATTTGTTATTGATAATTTAAAAAAAAATCATTTGCCAACAAGAATGTGTGAGTGACAATAATAATAATAATTCTCAATCTCAATAATATTCTATAATCCCATAGTTATATTAAAAGTGGACTCAGTTTAGGGTTTCGGGGTTTCTATTAGCTCTGAAAAATTTTTCTCTCTTCCATGTTTTCCCATTTTTCTTCTCTGACACCTTCTGCCTCGCCCTCCACACACGAACACATAAAATTAAGCGAAGCTAATCGCCGACACACGCTAATGTCCCATCCTTACAGAGACATAGCAATGTTCCATTATGTTTCAGAAAAAAATCTCAAAAAAAAAAAAAAAAAAGAAGTTTACATCTTGTCTGATCTATTTTTCTGGTGCAGGATCTTCAGGCTCTCCAGCTTCAGTGACAAAAAGCCCCAAGTACATAATAGACATGACCGTCACCCAAAGCAGAAAGACCTCTTCCGTGAATCCCGGCGCTGTTTCAAGCGCTCGTGGCTTCCGCAGAGAGGACGGACACACACGGCCCAGAGGAAAAGGCACATTCATTTCCACCGTCAGGGGCAAGTGTGCTCCACCACGTAGTGTCTCTATTTACTGAGAGCCACAGCCAGATCCTGAAGGCTTAGGAAAGTTATGTTAATGGTGTCTATAAGGGGAAAATAACCTTTCAAATGGAGAATAAATTGTGAGAGGCTCCCCAAACCCCAGTGTACATGCTGTGCCTCTGCGGGCGGAGATGTGTCTATTCAGTTTGGCTGAATCGCTTTGTCGTTGTTGTTGTTTTGGTAACAATGTGTTTTTAGTTTCATTGTACCTCTTGACTAGGAAAAAGGGGAACAAACCCTCTAGAGCAAATGAGGTTTATCTGCCTGTGTTTTGAAACAGTTTTGGTTTCATAGTTTCCTCCAAGACCACCACCCCTGCCCAACCACCATTCAATTTTCCCCGAGGCTAACAATTTTATATCCAAAGTAAATCTAGCTAAAATTAAGAAACACAGTGTACAGCTGCCCTGCCTTGTGGCCCACAGATGTTACCAAAATCTGATTAAAAAGCCCTTAATCTCCTGCTGCACCTTTTCATTAGTGTAATAATCTTTTCTTTTTTTCCTTTTTTTTTTGCCAAATATCTAGCAGAAGGGGGACAAGGAGAAGAGGAAGAGGCTCCCATCGTTGGGATGGCCGCAAAAATCACGTGGACCCTGGTGGGGAAACGAGGAGTTGAGGTAATCCGTGTGCTGAAATATTTTTGCTCTTTTTTTTTTTTTCTAGAAAATGTGCAATTTGGTCAGGCAGAAAAAATTGAACAGAGCCTTCCAAGCAATAAATCACTGGATTGCTGGTGACATTCATACAATGCGGATATAGTGTTAACTGTAAGAGTCAGACAGCCGCTCCTGCACCCAGCCTGTCCCTAGGAGGTGACCTTGTGACGGTGCGGTAATCAATCATCCTGGTGTAGGACACACTGTTTTTGTTTAATATTACACTATTGGAATATATAGTAAACAAAGTGTAAAGGAAATTTGGAGCGCGAGCCCCGTGCGGGGGACGCTGCGATGTGGGCGCTGCCCACCGAGGCTCACCCTGCACCCTGCGGCCCGAGGACATCTAGGTCACCCACCCCCGGGGTCCGTGGCCCTGGACCCCCAGCTCCTGCGCCTCTCTAACACCACTGCTCCCTGTCTGCAGCCCTGAGCCTGCAGAGAGCGCTTACAATTTTAAGGGAAATAAAACCAGAAGTTTGTAGGGACCAGAAGCACAACAGACAGCCCGCCGGTGGAACGGACTCTTGATGCTCACCTCGTTCTTTATTTGTTGCTTTTTTCCCCCCTTTACATGTCCCCTTCAGTATGATTCTCCCCAAAACACTTGGAAAGGATGGAGTTTGATTTTGGAAACGCAGATACAGGCACACATCCCGTGACTCACCCATGCGCCCTGGCATCTCCTGGCCGGGAACCGCGTTCGGTGTTCTGCGTGTTAACACGGGCTGGCTCCTCCAGGCCCCGTGGACCCGTTGTCTTTAAAGTGAGTTACTCACCCATAAAGTGGGGACGCAGAAGTGGGAACATGGGACCTTATTAACTAGCCGGGCTGTTATTTTCAGTGTGGGCCAATCTGGGGCCCTCCTAATCCTAGCATTCATTGTTCCCCACGAGCCCAACTTTTATTGAGGAGATGTTCAAAGAGAAAGAGGTTTAAATAAATTACTAAAAGCCAAAAGGACCCCTCCCCCCCCCCCTTTTTTTCTTCTTCTCAGCCATTCAGCCTGGACTCCAGGCGAGAGACCCTTTTGGACAGGGCATCGCGAAGTGCCTTTGGATTCCGTTTGTTATGGAACAGCGGCACACGGTGCCTGAAGTCCCGGAGTTGGATTGGTTGGGCTGGAACATCAGTGGGGATTGCAAGTCTAAGTGCGAGAGAGCTGGGCTCAGAGCAGACATCAGCGTGGGACTTACATGGCCCACTGGAATGGGCACATTTCACTCCACATCACGCCCACACATTTCCTCCCTAACACATTGGAGTTTTTCCCTGTTTCTTTCTTTCTTTTTTTTTTTTCCCATGGAAAATCAGCAAGTCAGAAACAGTCAGTTGATTTTTACAATGTGAGTTCTGGGGCCTCTAAATGAGCGTGATGATCATACAAGCCAAAGGGAAACAATGGCAGAGTATTTAAAATCAATGTCGTGAAATGTATTCAGAGAGTCGGCAGCCACACAGTTCCCACGTGGGCCCGGAGCATGTTTCAATCACGGGCAATGAGGTTCCGGGATGGCACCACCGAGTTTCTCTCGCGGATGAGGACCCTGCGCGTCGCCTCGCGGGTGGGCGGGGTGGGGACAGGGTCAGCCGGCCCCTTTCCCCGCACAGGATGCGCGGGGGTGGTGGAGCAGGCTGTTGTCGAAGATGACAGTGCCAATGGAAACCTCGGGATGATTGGGCAGAGCTAAGAAAAGCTGGGGAAGGAGGGACGTTCAGCCGCCATGCACGTCTTATAAAAGCCCCGTCCATTGGACGTGATTAGCCTGGTGAGGTTAGTGCAGGTCCCTTCTGGACTTACACAAGTTGAGGTGGTTTGGTCCGCTTTTGACAGCCACTCACTTAAAATCAAGTGTGTGTGTATGTGTGTGTGTGTGTGTGTGTGTGTGTGTGTGTGTAGAAAGCCTGTATTTAGCCGGAAGGAAACCTCACTTCTTTTCCCATCCCGCATCCTCAGACGAGGCAGCAGACAACAGAGATGCCTGCAGGAGGGCGGGAGGGGGGAACACGGCAACAGGGATAAATGATGCCTCATCTGTGACCAAAATTACCTTTGGGAAGTGAGGACAGGGACTGGAAGCAGAAGGCAATACACGAGGAGCAAAGGCACCCACACACGACACCAACTCCCCCACAGCCTCTGCATGTACCATCCCCCCAAAACCTATGCACGCACACACGCACACGCATGCACATGCAGGCACACTCCCACCCACGCACACACACACACTCACACCCACACCCACACACACATGCGCACACACTTACACACACACACCCTCATGCACATGCGCACACACTCACACCCATACACGCACACACATGCATACACACGCATGCACACATGCACATGCATACTCACACCCACACACGCACATACACTCACACCCACACACGCACGCATGCACATGCACACACACTCACACCCACACGTGCACACCCACACACACGTGCACACACACTCACACCCACACGCACACACATGCGCACACACGTGCACACACACTTACACCCCACACACACATGCACACACACATGCACACACACTCACACCAAAACACACATGCACATGCACACACATCCACACACACTCACACACATGCACACACAATCACACCCATGCACGCACACACACTCACACCCACATGTATGCATATGCACACACACCCACACCCACACATGCACACACACTCACACACACATGCATACATGCACATGCACACACACTCACGCACACACCCACACACACACATGCACATGCACACACACTCACACCCACACGCACGCATGCACATGCACACCCACACATGCACGCGCACGCACACCCACACACACATGCACACACACTCACACGCACACACGCACACACACTCACATACACGCACACATGCACATGCATACACACGCACACACACACACCCACACACGCACGCATGCACATGCAGGCACGAATGGCCGGCTGCGTGCCAAGCAGTAGGGTTTCTGCTGCAGGGGCCCTGGCACCTGGCTGCAGGGTGCTCCCTGGGACAGGTGTGGGTGCCTGCCTTTGCCAGGGCCGGGAGACAGCCCTTGAGACAGAAACAACTGTTCCTTTTTCCTCTTTTGAAATAATCCGGGAGCCCCAGTAGCAAAGCTGCCTGGCTTTGTTCATTCAAAATATGGAAGAAAAAAAAAATATGAGTGGTCAGTCAACCTGGGATGTTCCAAACTGTCTGCTGAAGAAAAGAAATGATAGCCCACGAAATGCTACAAACTTTTAAAAAGTCAGACCGTCAGACCCCCCCCCCCCCCCGAAAAGCTCCCTCCCTGGGAAGCAGCCGTCTTGTCTTCTTTCTCCTGTTGAAATAGGTGTTGTGTGTGCTGGGTTTTCACAGCAGGGAGATTTGATCACCTCTCTGACTAATTTACCTCCATTATGAGCTATGTTTGTTTATAATGTGATCCTTCCTGAACTCAGCACTTTTTTTTTCTTGTTGTTGCTAAACCTTCCTGGGGCAGAAGTTCTGGGTATCATGGCCCAATATACAATTCTGTTCTTCAAGAAATGCTACTGTTCCCCCAGCAGGAGCGAATTGAGACCAAGTGGTGTTAATATGCAGCAAGAAATCTACAGACAACTGAATCCAATTTGCATAGCTTTAGCGGTGCTAAAATTCGAGTCTCCAAAGGATAAATGCAAAAAAAAAAAAAAAAGTGGTCTATCTCTGTGTGTTTAATTATCTGATTTTTAACTAGCTAGGTTATAATTGCTGCAACGAGCATTTAAAATATTTTGGGCAAAAGCAGTGAGCGCTTTTCAAATTACTGATAAGAAAACTATTTGAGCAAATAAGGAAAAAAAACCCATAGAAAAATAAGACCATAGAAATTCATTTTCTGGCATGGTTAAAATGAGAGGTGACATAAATTATCACCATCTTGTGATTCTGTTTAATCTACCAACGCTCCCTGAAGTCCCATTCTTAATATAAATATGTTTATGTAGTTTTTTTAGAAACAGAAAGTTAAAGTATGAGGCAGAATGTCATTTCTTTTCATTACAGAGGGCGTGCATTTATTTTACAGTTAAAACTGCACAATGTTCATTGGAAGGGCTAACCTCCTGTTTAAAAAGAAGCATCAAAATGTAAGATTCATTGGTTAGCCTTGCGAACAATAAAAACAGAGTGTCTATAAAAAATGTGTTGTTTTCAACCTTACGGGGAGGAACAAATGTTATTTTTCAAATCTGCTTTTCCTTTAGAAGGTGCTGAAGGTCTGAGCGTGCGTACTGTGCCTCTCCAGAAGCAATTTATTGATTTAAAATAATAGTAATGTGCACTTTAGAATTTTACCTCTGAAGACCTTGGAACATGAGATATTCCAAACAGAATATCAAGGAGAGAAATATTACTCAGAGCAATTTGAATGTGAATTTGCTTCCAGATTCCATCGGTGGTGGAGGTGAGGGGTGGGGTGGAGGGATGGGAGTGTGGTACATTCTGAATCTTTCTCACAATGTTTGTTCGAGAAAAAAATACTGTAGACTTTGGTCAATTATCCGTCAGAGAATGCATGCAGTTAAGGACTTGGTACCTGGCAGTATCTGTGTGCTCGTCTCAGGTACCTGGCAAAGAAACCAGGACAGAATGCTGAGAGCATTTTATCTTTTGTTTCATCCACTGTTTCTTGCCAAGCCTGCTGTTCTGTACCTTTAGGAAGACAGTGAGAGACCAGCCGACTTTATTTGTATTTTGTATTAGGCAATAACATGGATAAGCTTTTATCAAGTACCCACGTGCTCCATAGTTGTTGTTTGTTTTGTTTTCTAAATGTCAGAGAGATTTCCTTTTGCGTGAGATAAAACCGGATGAGAGAGAGCGGTCCGC
This sequence comes from Saccopteryx leptura, assembly GCF_036850995.1. NCBI lineage: Eukaryota > Metazoa > Chordata > Mammalia > Chiroptera > Emballonuridae > Saccopteryx > Saccopteryx leptura. The sequence continues at coordinate 3,513,355 of NC_089515.1, forward strand.
TGACAGGTTACCTGGAATTCAACATATGCACGCTATCAGGACCCTGTGGGCTCCCTTCGCGGAATCACATTACATACCTATTGCAGGGGGCTTCGCGTCTGGAAGGGGGGGAATGCTCATTTTCGCTCCAATACTGTCACTGGGTTGCCCACCTCCTTTGCCACCATCCTGGGTGTCAGGTAGTGTTTGGACTAGATGGGATTAAGCAATCTCCCCCCTCCCCGCCCCCCACCTTCTCCTGCTGTGTGTTAATTTATGGCTTCAGACATTTTCATATCTGATTCATTTTCACCCAGTCTGCCGCTGTGGCGCCAAGTTCTCAGCCGCTGCCCGTCCTGGTGGCCCTGGAGTGCGGAGACCTGGCACCAGGAAAATGGCTTTCTTCACAGCATGCAGCTCAGGTACGACCCTCCGGAGCGCAGCTGTGCTGGCCGGGGGACGGGGAATAGGAGTTGGCTCTCTGCACGCACACATGCCAGTCCAGGCAATATGCTAGGTGTGACAGTACAGTCAAAACAGGGGCTTTTTAGCAAACAAGAAAGGAAATTGCGGTGCCGCCCGAGAGCCCAGTGCTACACGCCTTTAGGAAATGGTGTTATTTCCTCAAGAAAATACAGGTCACAGCTACTTGGAATTTACATAAGAAAAAAAAAAAAAGATACTTTCTCTCTGGTTTTGCAGAGCGACTGTGTGGAACCTGCTGGCAAGGTGTTTGTGTGTATGTGTTTGTGAACGGAGTCCTGTCCCCCCACCCCACTCCAGTGCGGCCCCGACTCCCATTGCTGGCCTGGTGGTGGGTAGACATCGGGGGTCTACAGGAGGGACCTGGGGGCAGGGAGATGGCCTGTCTTTGGTCCTTGTCTTTCTCCCCAAAATTCTCAGGCTGATCTTTCAAAACAACAACAACAACAACAACAACAAAAAACATGACTCGATGCAGACAGCTAACTGGGAAAACCGGAGCACACGCAGGAGACATCTGAGAACACGGAGTCTGTGGGGCCTGAGTCTCTAACCCGGGAAGCCTCCGAGACAGCCGTTTGTGTCTTGATGACCGTAACGGGCACATCCCATCCGCCAGCCCGCGTCTGCACGCGTCTGCCCGGGGAGGAGAGCGCGTTTCCGATGGGAGCAGCTGGTGAGGCTCCCGGGCTGGAGAGAGGCTGTGCGTCAGGTCAGGCTCTGCAGAGGGAGGTCTCCCTCCCTCCACCCCCGGCTTCCTGGAATGACCCGGAGGCCGTGTTCCTCATGTCTGCACAGCTCTCCTGGACCCCCAGCCTGACCGCTCACCTGGAAGATCAGGTTCAAACCCGAGCTTGGTTTCCAGTGGAGGCTTCTGTGTAGAAAGTGGACAGATAATCAGGCCAAGGGTTTACTCTCTTTTTTTTTTTTTTTTTTTTTTTTTTGCCTTCACCCAATAAGCCTTGTCACCATTTCAGGTAGAACAGTGGACGCACGACCAGCGAGTGTCTGAGCCTACCCCCTGCCTGGGCGATGGCTTTAAAAAAAAAAATCAGGCCATGATTTTATTAGCGCAGGATGCCTCGCTGGCTGTTTGGGCAGTAACTGCGGAGTCACAAGTTGTCCGGGAAACGGACAAGCACCGTCCCCCATCGGGAAGAGGAGGAAGAAGGGCACGCGGTCCCCATGTTGGGGTGCTTTGGCGGTTGTTAAATGAAAGCACTCGTGAATGAGCTGACTGGCCTGGGCAGGTCCTCATGACGTACACAGGTCGTTCTCTACGAGACGTAGAGACGTCTTTTGTATACACGTACGGGAAATCTGGAATAAATCAGGTTTTACAGAAAGCACGCTGTTTAAAAGTAAGCTGTTATTAAAGACCAAAACGCCGTTCACGTAGAAAAACAGGTCCTTTTTCAGACGAGCGTGGCCAGTGCCTGTCGGGACTGGACCCGGCCAGGCCTCCAACGGAGGGGCTGTGTCCACCTTTCTAGAGCTGCCAGAACGGCGCACTGAAGCCATTGTGAGCGCTTGTCACTTGGATTTATGATTTCTGTCCCATCCACCCTGCTTCTGACGTTAGCAACTGCCCGACGCTGTGGATTGCTTTGTGACGGCACCGTGAGACGCTCAGCCTCCCCTGCTGCCGCCCGCCCCTGGGGGTGCCGTCCCACCCTCATGCAGCTGGAACGCCCGTGAGCGCCATGGCTAACTATTTGGCGCCGTTTGCCTGTTTTCGATCATTCCGCTCTGTCACCCTGCTGCAGAGACGGCTGCCTCACTGTGGATGTGCCCTCCAGCCCGCGGCCTGGGGCCCGGGTGAGGTTGCTGGCCCCGGCCTTTTGTCTTTGTCCTGGGCGCTGCAGTGTGTCTGTCCCTGAAAGCACCTGGTGGCCGGCAGGGGAGGTGGGCTGTGAGACCCCACGGCTGCGCAGTGCATGGGAAACTAATGGTCAGGAATTCCTGACATTTGAAAAGAGACAACTCAGAGTTAAAGAGTTTCTTTTTTTTTTTTAAACACCTTTAAACTGAATTTTTGTTGTTTTTATTCCTCTCTCTTTTTCCTGTTGAAGAAACTCTCCATAATAATCTCTTTTATTTATTTTACAGCTGGGACAAAGACATCAAAAACAGCTCACCTCTGTTTACAGCCTCAGAGCCCTCATTCACCTTTCAAAGTGCAATGAGCAGTCCCATTTAAGCATTCGTGAAAGATGGCCGGTTTTTTTTGGCTGTTTGGAAGGCGCTTGGATCCGATGACTTGGGGGGGCGTGGGGGGGCCCCTGGGTACCTGTGTGTGTGGACATCCATCTTCCCAGCACCCTCTGTCCCCCACTCAGACTCACTGACAGCGTGCCTGCTCACCAGCTGTATTTTACCTGCGACTCCGGGGGGTGCACTGGTTTCTGGGAGGCTGCTGCTGACGGAGCCGACGTCTGTGTGTCTGGGCACAGGACGGGCGCAGCACAGCAGGACGGCGAGTTGTGCTGCATGTGCCCATCACGGGTGGGCCCTGGTGCTTTATTTCACACATTATCGCTAAGTTGCTGTGCCGCGTCCTGAGGTCGGACAGCCCTCCCCTCTGCCCCCATGGTCACAGATCGTCTCAGAATCCAGCTCCCCACGTTCTGGGCGTGGGCAGAGCAGGAGCAGTCATAGCGGTGGAGGAGCTCACGCGACGCCCAGCTCTGGGTCCGGGGCACCACGGGCCACCTGGACTGAGATGCCTCTTTAACTCTTCATTTGAACATGACCGGGGAGGGAGGGAAGGCGAGAGGGAGGGAGGGAAGGAGGGAGGGAGGGAGGGAAGGAGGGAGGGAGGGAGGGAAGGAGGGAGGGAGGGAGGGAGGGAGGGAAGGAGGGAGGGAGGGAGGGAGGGAAGGAGGGAGGGAAGGCGAGAGGGAGGGAGGGAGGGAGGGAGGGAAGGAGGGAGGGAGGAGGGAAGGAGGGAGGGAGGGAAGGAGGGAGGGAGGGAGGGAAGGAGGGAGGGAGGGAAGGAGGGAGGGAGGGAGGGAAGGAGGGAGGGAGGGAGGGAGGGAAGGAGGGAGGGAGGGAGGGAGGGAGGGAAGGAGGGAGGGAGGAGGGAAGGAGGGAGGGAGGGAGGGAGGGAGGGAAGGAGGGAGGGAGAGGAAGAGTGAGCTGCAGCGCCCCATTTTGTCCCCCTCTGATCTGGGCTGTGGAGCTCCCCAGACAGGGAACTCGAGGCCTTTTTGGTCTCAGGCCATCTCAGCAGCCCACTCCCCAGTGCCTGCTGCTGTCCCTGACCCATCCTCGGCAAGTTGTCACCAGCCCAGCACCGGGGCTCTGAGAAATGACGCTAGTGCGTCCCCGGGGGACTTGAGAAGTTGGCCCCTGACTGCCACCTTGGGGCCTGGGGCTCCGGTACCTGCGAGAGCTCCGTCACCTTGGGGTCAGACAGCCACAGCTGTGTGGGGGTGGGGAAGGTGAGTTTCTCTGTTTCTTTTTAGTTTTTAGGGCATAATCTTTTCAAGGAAGCATTGAAGGAAAGATGTAGCAGAGTTGGAAGCGACTTACCCTCTCTCCTCAAGTAACTTGATTCATCCAAATATCTGTCAATGTATGAAGTCTAATTGCTCACCCACGGGGGGAGGGGTCCACAGTGTTTGAGGAGCGATATCATGGGAACCCGATTAAACCAAGTGCAGAAACTACCCACAGAAAGCGACGAGCGTCTGTGCAAACAGAAAATAAAGAAAACTCGATGAGTTGATATTAGAATGGATTTATTGTTTCTCCCAGCTGTGACATGCCTTGGTCACAGGGCCTGAGGTATGGGGCAGTACTCCTCACAGGATCGGTGCTGTGGCCTCCGGTGTGGGGCCCGGCCCCAACATCCTCGGGTTCAAATGACTTCAAGGTGTGTGTGTGTGGGGGGGGGCTGGTGCCCGACTTCCTCTCCAGTCTCATCCAGAGAGTGAGAGGCAGAGACAGGAAGGACTTCCCGACTGGCCTCGGTTTTCACATTTCCCGAATATTCTCACAGTGGCAAAGACCGTCCATCATCCCTTCTTCTTGGGGACGCTGGCGCAGCCTTGCTGTGCTGAGATGACAGATTAGATAAGTGGCTGTCTCCATAATCGGTCCTGTTGGCCACGGCAGGAGCCCTCCCCGCCTGGTTCTGTGGCACGTGTCACCAGAGGAGAAGAAAAACGGCTCCGTGGGGGAACCACTTGATCCTGTGTGTGATGCTCTGCACGGGCACAGCACGCCGCCTCGTCCCCCCCGTGGCACCACCTGGCAGGCCGGAGGCCGTGAGGCCCAGCACTGAGGCCCAGAGAGGTGGTTGTGTCACTGTGGATCCGAGGAAAACCAGACATGCTGTCCGGAGAGACCCAGGACACCGGCCATCCTGGCCAAAGAGCGCAGCTTCTCCCACAACCTGTCAGCCTGACGTGGCGTGACAGGGCTCTTCAGTGACACCAGGCTCGGAACCAGCACCTCTCTGGGCCCCGGGGAGCCTTCTCCCATCTGAGCTGCACTCACCTCCTGATCACACCTCAGACCCATAGTGACCCAGAGAGAGAGAGAGAGAGACCGGAGGGGCGGGGAGAGAGAGAGAGAGAGAGACCGGAGGGGCGGGGAGAGAGAGAGAGAGAGAGAGAGACCGGAGGGGCGGGGAGAGAGAGAGAGAGACCGGAGGGGCGGGGAGAGAGAGAGAGAGACCGGAGGGGCGGGGAGAGAGAGAGAGAGAGAGACCGGAGGGGCGGGGAGAGAGAGAGAGAGAGAGACCGGAGGGGCGGGGAGAGAGAGAGAGAGACCGGAGGGGCGGGGAGAGAGAGAGAGAGAGAGACCGGAGGGGCGGGGGGAGAGAGAGAGAGAGAGACCGGAGGGGCAGGGGGGGGGGGGGCTCCGATGCTGCTGCACATTCAAACCAGGGGTCTGGATCTCCTTCCTTCCTTCCTTCCTTCCTTCCTTCCTTCCTTCCTTCCTTCCTTCCTTCCTTCCTTCCTTCCTTCCTCCCTCCCTCCCTCCCTCCCTCCCTCCTTCTTTTCCTTCCTTTCTTCCCAATGTTATGGTATACTCTCTTTAGAAAGCAAAAACACATTTAAGTATATACTGACATTTTCAAATAAATAAAATGCAATTTATATTGAACTATGGTAAAAATCTGCAATGTGGGTTAATATAAACTACATTTAGTAACAACATTTGTCTCTCTTTTTAAAACAAATGTTAAAACCTTATTTTTTTTTAGAATTGTTTTAGATTCACAGCAAAATTGAAGGGAAGGCCTGTAGATTTCCTATAGACCCCCTGCCACCCCCCCCATGCACATGGCTCCCCCCACTCTCAATGTCTCCATGAGAGGGGTACGTCTGTTACAGCGGATGGACTCATACTGACACAGCCCGTGGTTCACACGAGGGTTCACGCCAGGTGTTGTGCACTCTGTGGGCCACACAAGTGTATCATCACATGTATCCCCCGTGCTGGTCTCATAGAAGAGCTTATTGCCCTTAAAATCCTCTGTGTTCTCTCTGTTCACTGGAACCCCCCCAACCCCAACCGCTAACAACCCCTGATCTTTCACCGTCTCCGTGGTTTCACCTTTTCCAGGGTGTCCTGCTTATGGAATCAAACACAGTTAGCCTTTTCGGATTGCCTTCTCTCCTGCAGGGATGTGCATTGAAGTGCCCCCCCCCCCCCCCCCCCCCCCCCCCCCCCCCCCCCCCCCCCCCCCCCCCCCCCCCCCCCCCCCCCGTGCATTCGTGGCTTGAGAACTCACTTCTTATTGCAGAATAAAAGCCTGCTGCCCGCATGCAGCCGGTTTATCCATTCACCTACCACAGGGCATCTTGGTTGCTCCCGAGTTTTAGCGATTACGAGTGGAACTAGTGTAAACACCCACGTCCAGGTTTTTTTGTTTGTTTGTTTTTTTTGTGTGTGTGTGCGTGTGTGTGTGTGTGTGTGTGCGCGCGGACGAGGATTTCAACTCCTCTGGAGAAATACCGAGGACCACACAGAATGTCCCTGTCCTCATCCTCGAAAACTGTAAGCGTCACCTTACGTGGCCAGAGGGGCTTGGCATAGGGCGATTGAGTTAAGGATCTTGATATGGGCAGTAGGTCCTGGATCCCTGGGTCGGGCCTGTGATGTCACCACAAGTTCCCCAGAAACGGGCAGGAGGATTTTAGTGAATAGGACCACCGGTGGCAGGAGGATCAAGAAGATGAAATGACTCCAAGGCCAGTCGTGAGCCAAGGGAGGAGGCATCCCTGGAAGCTGGGAAGGCGGGGACTGTCCCAAAGGGACAGCGCAGCCCTGATTTGAGCCTGGATGTCAGACTTCTGACCGTGGACTGGAGGAATAACTTTGTTGCTCTAAACCCCTTCGATTCTGGCCATTTGTTACAGTAGCAACAGAAAACGAATGCTTGTGAATAGCGTGAGTCCCTCCAGGGAAACTCTGACCCTTTTATTCTCACAGGACCTCAGAGGTCCCTCAAGGGGCCTGGGCTTCACGATCTTTCTTCAACTCCTCCGGTAAAAGTCACACGGTGTGTGGGGACAACACAGCCCAGACTCTGATCTCTGTGGAAAGCACGGGCCAACGCCGTCATTTTAGAGGTTCGAGAGAGTCGGTTTTACAGTCTGGCTGTTTAAAAAGGAAACAACAACAACAACAACAACATGTGTGTCTTTGTACTCATGCATTGGCTGCCCCATTAGTATTTCTGGCTGGGCTGAAACCCAGGGAGGTCTCAGGAGAAAAGACGAGCATGTGAGATTGTCCAACTCACCATGTTTGGATAGATTCTGGGTAAGCAACTGCGTTTTTAGATGCTCTTCCAACCCAAACGTGGGAGCTGTGTGAAATTTACACACCATTCCTCAGTGGTCTGTGGGATCGGCAGTAGTTGTGAAACGGGAGCTGGGAGGGGCCTGGAGAGCAAGCCCAGTCTGGCCCCGGGGGGCGGGGGAAATTGCTTAAAACCCGATCGTAAATCCGCCCTCCATGCAGAGCTGGGCACAGAGAACGGCCCAGCGGCCACTGGATCCTGCGCCCCGAGCGAGCGGCGTTGCCTGTGGTTTCCAGCGAAACTCGGAACTCGACCTCCTTAGAACGCCTGAGCTAATGGGTTAGGGGTGACCGCCATGTTGTCCCAGAATAAAGCAAGTCACAGCAGCTTCTCACGGCCCTGGACAGCCTTGTGGAGTGTCACTCAATCTCCCAGTGCGTTCTCTAAGCTCTTCTCTCCTCTCATCATCCACTTCCTGAGTTGTAGGCTTCCCGACGTTTGCCAACTGGGTCTTCTCATGAGATTTTTCAGCGTCAGAGAATCTGGAGTTTACTTAAATTGTCTGAAGTTCACACATTTCTAATAAATGAATATATATATATATATATATTCATTTTTTTAAACTCAGCTTTCCTTCACCCTTTCCTGGCTGAGGCTTCTCATTCTGCAGAATGCAAGAGGGCTTGGAGGACTGTAGGGTGCTGGCCAAGAACTTGTCCTTGTATTTTGTCTTACTAATATAACTTGGATGGACATCATGTACAGTTTAAAAATTAAAAGCTGGCTCGATGGCCCTGGCTGGTTGGCTCAGTGGTAGAGCGTTGGCATGGTGTGCAGAAGTCCCGGGTTCGATTCCCGGCCAGGGCACACAGGAGAAGCGCCCATCTGCTTCTCCATCCCTCCCCCTCTCCTTCCTCTCTGTCTCTCTCTTCCCCTCCCACAGCCGAGCCTCCATTGGAGCAAAGATGGCTCGGGCGCTGGGGATGGCTCCTTGGCCTCTGCCCCAGGCGCTAGAGTGGCTCTGGTCACAACAGAGCAACGCCCCGGAGGGGCAGAGCATCGCCCCTGGTGGGCAGAGCGTCGCCCCTGGTGGGCGTGCCAGGTGGATCCCGGTCGGGCGCATGCGGGAGTCTGTCTGACTGTCTCTCCCCGTTTCCAGCTTCAGAAAAATACAAAAAAAAAAGCCGGCTCGATTCCATAGTAAATGGAACACTAAGTAATGCTAAAACCCATGTATGGAATATGCCTTATTATACATGTACACACACACACACACACACACACACATCCACACACACACATGCACGCTCCCACAGAATTACACATGAGGCTGATGGCTTTCATTTCTCTTGGAAACGGCTTCTTTGCTGAAGTTATATGAATTATGGCATGAAGAAAAACGTTGAGAAGGAAAATGAGCTCAAAGTAAAATCTCTGTTCTGAAGGACAGAGCCCCATTTTTGCACCATCCCCGCTGTTGGGATGGTTTGAGAATGGTCCAGTCATCATACCTGGGCTGTTGAGATTTGCCATAAAAAAAAAAAATCAAACAGGAAAAAGGATCAAACTGAGACTACTTCTGAATCTTTCTCGAAATGCGTGCTCCCATTCGGCATAACACAAAACCCGCACTGCTTGACGTGAAGTTAGAGAATGGGATTCCCACAGGGACGTTTAAGAACTGGACGCAGCTGGGACTCCACGGACTCCGGGGCTTCGCGCCGGGCGCTCTATGTCCAGTTAGAGGCCGGTGGAAGCGAGGAGCCAGGCGGTGGGCTGAGCGGGCACGTCCTACAACTTGAGGGCTGCCTGGACGCCATGAAAAGCCATACAGGCTTTTAAAAAAAAATTGGGACTCTCTTAAAACGCTGAAAGGAGAAGCAAAAATCTCAGTGGGTCGGAAAGTTGTCAAAGGGTCTGAGAAATAGAGATGAGCGGTGAATGTGGGCACAGGTCCACAGTCCTTTGCCCACGTTTTCATCACACAACATGTAGCAAAAGTGACCGGGAGAGAACTCAGATTGACAGGTGAACACCCGTGCCATCGTGTAGGGTTGATGTGGTGGATGCAGGTTGTACTGGGTCCCAGGCCCCCTTCTGGGATGTGAGCTCATTCCCCGGCTGTTGGGAGGTCCACGGCTAACAGCTCACAGCCGCCCCCTTCTGCGCGAAGGCTCTGAGGAGACAGGCCTGTTGCCAGGGAGATTATGCACGCACTCCAGGGGGCAGCCCGCAGTCCTCAGTGATGGGTGTTTCTTCACTCACGTTATGATTTTCATGCATGTTTTTTGGTGTAGCTCCAGAACAGATCACTCATTTTCAATGCTGTCTATAATATTCCTTGGAGTAAATATATCCACATCTGTTTATCCCTGTTGTGTCAGGGAACTTTTGAATTGTTTCAGTTTTATGTTTTTCCCCCTTTCTTACAATTAAAACAAACAAACAAACAAACGAACTGTTGTGAGCACTCTTGTAAATATGTGCAAGGATTTTTACTAGGGTGTTTACCTAACACTACAACTGCTGGACTCAGGGACACACATCTGTGGACATTTTCAGACACTGCCAGGTTCTTTCCATGGTTGTACCAATTGACACTTCTACAAGCAATATATCACATCCACATCCATCCCCAATCAACTAGGTGTTAGCAGCCTTCAAACATTTGCCAGTTTAGTGATGGAGTCGATCTCCTTGTAGCCTCCACTATGCTGACTACTAACGAGACTGAGCCTTTCTTTTTCATTTTTATATATTATTTACACTTCCGCAAAAGATCTGTTCATGTATTTTTGCCAAGCTTTCATTTGCTCATTTTTTAAAACTTCAGAGTGTCCGCTCTCTGAATCTAGCTGTAACTTGTTTTTGCTTGGTCAAGCTATATTGTTCATAGTACACATCGACCACAATTTATGTCTGCAGACACCTTTGATAGGCTTTGGGTTCTTGGAACATTTGTGCACATGTGCCAGCATTTCTGTTGGGAAGATGCCAAAATAAAATGGTTCGGTCATTGTGTTTGCATGTCTGCTTATATGTAATTAGGAGGTCATGCCAAATAGCTTTTCAGAGCAGTTGAATCCATTGACTTTTCAACCACCAGTGAGTCAGAGTTCCAGGCGCTCCGCGTTCTCGTCAACACTTGGTGCTGTCAGTCTTGTGAATTCCAGCCATGTTTTGTTGAGTGCACGAGGTCTTTATTGGGTTTTAATTTGCCTTCCTGTTATCACAGATGAGAATGAGACCTTTCCCCTATATTTACTGGCTACTTGGAGATACTCTTCTGTAAAATGTGCCTTCATGTTTTGTTTTGTTTTTTCTTTTACTAATTTTTCTTGTTTTTGTTGATTCATAGAAATTCCTTATATACTTTAGATATGAGAATTTTTAAGGGCTGTATATTTCTATGGCTTGCTTTTTTGACTCTCTCTTAATGCTATTTGGATGTACAAAAATTTGTCATTGTCATTCATTTCCTTTAATCAATCTTTTTGTTTAGGTCAGAGCTTTCTTTCTGTATCCTGTATAAGAAGTCTTTCCCAAGCTGAATCTACTGAGGTATGTCCTTTTGTTATTTTCTACGTGCTTTGTGGTTTTATCTTTTCTACTTTGGTGTACACACTTTTTGTTATTTGCATGTATGGGAGTTTGGATATATTTTTGATAAAAATGAAAAAAGAATGATATTTAATTTGGCATTGCACACTCTACTACCAAATGCTTCTAATAGAGGATCTGTGTTGAACGTTTGCCAAATTTGCATGTATCAATTGATATAATCGTATAATTTTGATTTTATAATATAATTATGTAAAGAATGACATGAATAGATTAAAAAAATATAGCATGCCTGCTTTTTAGGACCCTACCTTGTTCATGTTAAAATAACTCTTTTTAAAAAAAAAAAAAAACTTTTTTAATTAAAAAATTTTCTCTTAATTTAATTTTATTTATTTCTTTTTTATTGATTGATTTTAGCAAGGGAGAAAGGGAGGCAGGGAGAAAGAGAGAGAAAGAGACAGAAAAGGGGGAGGGGTGGAGAAGCAGATGGGCGCTTCTCTTGTGTGTCCTGACCAGGAATTGAACCCAGGACTTCCACATGCTGGACTGATGCTCTACTGCTGAGTCAACCAGCTGGGGCTTATAATAACTCTTTTAATGGTTTTGATGGGCTAATATTTTGTTCGGGTTTGTATACTATGCTCATGAGTTAGACTGGCCTATAATTTCCCTTTTTTGATACTGTCCCGGTTTAGGTAAATTTTGGTGACAAGGCTGTTCTGTGCTAATAGAATGAGTTGAAAAATGTTAACTCTGTGGAAGCATCTCTGTAGTTTAAAGTGATATCCTCCTTGATGTTTTGGTAAAATTCTCTAGAAAACCACCTGGTCCTGTTTTCTTCTTTTGAAATATTTTAAAACATTGACTCAAGTTGTAGAGGTCGAAGAACTTTCAGTTTTTCTATTTATCCTTGAGTCAATTTGAGTAAGACTTTTTTTTTTTTTTTTTTTAGAAATACCCCTATTTTATCAAAGTTTCTAAGTTTAGTAGCATAAAGTGGATCATGGTATTTTAAAAATATCTTTTAAATATTTCTGGATCTACAGTTTGATTCCGTTTTACTTCTATCATTATTAATTGTAATGTCCATGTCTTCTAATCTTAATTTTATATAAAAATTAAAGGAGTATATTAAAATTTTCATTGTGAGGGTGTATTTGTGCATTTCTACTACGAGAACTATAAATAGTTTGTTTTTTTTTACTTTTGTGAGGTTTTTTCTTATTTTGCACATAACTTGAGAATATGTATATCATCCTAGTAAATTAAACATTTATTGCTAGATAGTGTATCTCCCTTTCATATCCCCAATAATGCTGTTTATATTAAAGTTTATTTCCCAGGTATATTTTTTCAACATTTTATTTTAAACATTTAAATATTCTTATGTTTTATATATATCTCTTGTAGCAGTATTCATATCTAGATTTTAAAAGTTACTCTGATAATCTGTGCAATTTAACTGGAAATTAAAGTAAAAAATTATTTTTATAAGTCATATGCTTAAGTTGTTCATAAGATTTTTTTTTTTTTTTTAATTATTTTATTTATTTATTCATTTTAGAGGGGAGAGAGAGAGAGAAGGGGGGAGGAGCAAGAAGCATCAACTCCCATATGTGCCTTGACCAGGCAAGCCCAGGGTTTTGAACCGCCGACCTCAGCATTCCAGGTCGGTGCTTGATCCACTGCGCCACCACAGGTCAGGCCTGTTCATAAGATTTTAATTTGCTTTCTATTTGTCTGATTTTAAGGCATTTTTTATTTTTTGCTATTAAATTTTTAGTTTTTGCTTGTTTAATTTAAGGGTTTTTAAAATTTTTATGTTTTCATCTCTACTGACTTTGAAGTTTTATACCTCATATTTCCCCTATTAGTGGTTATTCTGGAAAACTTATTATTTATTATAAATTTCAGAAAAATCTAAAGATAATTTCTGAACTCTTTTCTGGAGCAATACAAGTGTCAGAAAACAAATGTGAATGACCCCTTCTGACTGTGATATGTCAATTTGAAGTATTATAAGTCTGTCCTTGTTTAATCGCACAAGTTAGATGTTATAATGCTTCTTAATTCATATAATGCACTTTTAGATTTTCCTTTGCTTCTCATTCTTTCTTGTATCTCATACTTTCTTTTAGGAAACTTTTGATTTTTTCTGCTAGCTTTTTTTAACCTGAAGAATGTGTTTATTGTATCATCACTCTTACAAAGAACAATATGTATTTCTGGGTGACATTGTCACTTTTCCCTTAGCATCTTTGTAACACTAATCCATGGACTGATGGCTTTCCCTGTAGCTTCTGAGAAGTCTGCTCTCAGCCCAAGATGTGTCCTTTTGTAGCGATCTGCTTCCATTTCCTGCTGCTTGAACAATGTCCCTTTGTTTAAACCTGGCGCTTTTCTGTGGAGTCTCGTTTCCTTGTATGCATGGGCCGTCTTTGACAGTGAACTTGTATGTGATGCGTGTTATTCATTGATGATCCTGGTGGCCTGAGTATATATTTTCTCCTTAGAAGATATTCACTTGGTTCTATTTGGGTTGGGAGCCAGTGGGGAGTCACCATGGACATAAACCAGTTTCAGTCTGACTCTAGAATCTCAGCCTGAATCATCAAGTCGGTTTCAGCTCCTACGTCCTGCCAGAGGACCGATGTTTAGTCCTCCAAGTGCAGGGCTGACCTTAGCAGGCTGAGCCGCCCCGTGCGCCCGCACGGCACCTTTCCTCCCTACTTCCACCCCCTGCTCTCACTGCCCCGGTTCAAGCCCACCTTTCGGGGGTAACTGGCTCCTCCTGTACTTCCTGCTGTTAATGTTTGACAGAGGACCTGGCGATCCTGAATGGAGGACACGCATGTGTGCCTAGTCTAACCTCCTGCTGAAAACAGAAGCCGTGCTGCCGTCTCTGTCGTGTGCTCTCTTCTCATTTTAATTACAGTCGGTGCAAGGTGTTTCTTTGCATAGCTGAGATGTACTTTCCCGATTATGTGATTTATAAACCGAGAGGGAAGCAGCCGCGTCAGTCCCCTGCACACACTCGGGCATCCGGGAGGCCTCCCTGCTCCATGCGTTCTTCAACCTCCCAATGCAGATGCCTCATTTTGATTTCTCTCTCTTCATTTCCCCGGGTGGGAGTGGGGGCAACTTCGCAAGGCTTTGGCAAGTGCTCGATACATGTTTGCTATTTGGCTGAGTCCAAACACTCTACTTTGCCTCCTAACCAGACTCTCTGATACATTTATTTTTGTTGCTCCTAACCAGACTCTCTGATACATTTACTTTTGTTTGCCCAAGGAGAGCAGACATTAAACTTTTCAGAATTATGTAGACTGGGATTTTCCTATGCATGGGGACATTATGCCAGGATAAAAATCTCAATTTGTGACAGGAAAGGAGGAAATGGTTTATTAATCTATGTGGATTTATTTTTATCTTGTCAGATTTGGAAGGAATTCAATTCCGTCATAGGAAATTGTGGTTAAAATTGGCCACACCTGCTCCAACTGCTCTACTGAAACATCAATGGATTCAAGGAAGGTGTGGAGTGAGACCAAGGTGGCCCCCCTTCTTGGTGTTCGCCACGTTGGGGGAGTCCCCTCCCCTAGAGTATGGGTGAGACTTCTGCATGCTTCTACCCCAAAGAATGCAGTATAGATGGTGAGAAGTATGTGATCTCATGGCTGTGAATGTCTCACATACAATTATGACCTGTGCCTTGCTGAGATACCCTCGAAGAAGCAAGCGGCAGTATTGTGCAGGCCATACGAAAAGAGGTATGTGCCAGGGAGCTGAGAGCAGCTTCTGGTTCACAGCTGGCAAGAAAACAAAGCACCCCAGGCCTTCAGCCCCAAGAAAATGCATGTGAGGTTCCAAGTGGACTCTTCCCCTGTCCAGCCTCCAGGGAGACCCCAGCCCTGACCAGCAGCCTGCCGGCAGCCCTGCAGAGGACCCCGCTAAGCGGTGCTCCCACAACTGTGACATCATTATGCGGACTAAGCCACTAAGTGTGTGGTATCTCTGTTATTAGAACGGAGTAGATAATAGATAGACAATAAGTCACAACAGATAACAGACGGGCGGGCTCGTAAATCTCCTCTTCAACATACCCCGCCAACACGGCAGCCCTGTCTTCATCCTTTGGCTGTAGACAGACTCGGGATCGGAATTATGTCGTTATTGAATTATGGGAGGATTGGAAAAATAGAGAGGCCCCTTGGAACGTGAGCTCTGGCTTTTGGCAGAACGCTGGACCATGCGCAGGGAGTCCCGCCAGTTCGTACCCCAGCTTCCCACATGCAGAGTTAGAAAAACGTAGCGTGGGACAGAATGGGCATGACCTTCGAGGGCTTACGCAGTAACTGAAATCACAGCCTCTTGTGCCCTGGCTCTAGGAGAGGGAATAAAATATCCGTTTAAACACTGGGGAGGCAAGACCTTCAAAAATAAAGATATTGGAAGATAAAGTGCAAGAAACACCTTTGCACCTGCTTGTATCATGTAATGTTGTCATTATGGCAATAACTGTTTCTAATAAAGTATGAAAATGGGGTTGTTTGCTTTGCTGCTTGTATGAACTCTCCTTTCTCTTTTTATGATATTGAAGCTGACATTTGCTTACCCTTTATCTGTGGAATATTAAATCAAGTCCAATCTGTAAGAAGCAAGACGAATTTTTATTTTATTTAAAGCCTGCCCCTCCTCCCCACCATGTAACAGGCCCGGGAGCTACGACAAAGCCCACAGAAGAAGTGTGGCAGTTACCAGTGTGAACCGGGAGGGCGTCTTTGATGACAGGGGACCCGTTGCTGTTCTGTGGCTGGCAGCTGGCCTGGTAAAGCTGGGATGGTTTGGAGTTTTCACTCGATGCCCATGATACATGGTATCGAAACGTAGGAACTTACAGTGACCCCTAGGAGCAAGGATGCCTTTTAAAAAATTTTTTCTTTTGGAGCTGAAATGTCCCTAAAGTAGGTGCATGTCTTTGGTCTTCAGATGAAAATGGTTCATGCTGGTCCCTTACTGCATTTTGAAATATTTGTCACTCCCCAGGGTCGGTGGGACTAAGTCCAGTCTCCCCAGTAGCACAGAGGAGGACACTTGTGATCCACATGTAACCCTACCTCTGCCTCCCTCCAGTGGCTCCGACCCGATTCAAGCCCCGCTGTGGGGCCAGGCACCCTGGCCGTCCTCACCCGGAACCCTGAGTCTCTCAGCCCTGCCCCTCTGCTGCATTGCGCCTGCCGCTCTCCCACCCTCTGACCTCACGCCCGAACCTCCGCTCTCCTTCCAGGGTCTGATGGGAACGTCACCTCTTCCTAGAGATGTTTCTTGCCACTGAGTTTGATCCTCACCATCTGTGTGTCCACGCAGCCTCTGTGTAACCCCATGTGTCCTTGGCTTGACATTGTTTGCTCGCCTCCGTTCCTTCCAGAAGAGTAGGGGCCACGTCTGTGCCTCGACTCCGGCACATAGTAGTGCCTCTCACAAAGTAGGGGCTTTAAAGATATTTGTCGGGTGGATGGATGAATGGTTCAACCGAAGGGGGAAGGAACTTGGCACTCTGTTCTCTGGGTGTCATCTCCTCAGGTGTCCAAGATGAAGTTTTTCTGGGGGGAAAGGCATGTCTGATTGCATGGTGACCATGAGTTCTTCAAGTAGTTAATTTCACTCATTCATTCATTCATTCATTCATTCATTCAGAGAGCAGATATGTTGGTTCCATCGGTTTAACGTCCGCGTTACAGGTCTGAGGAGAGGATGCTGAGAGCTGCTGGGTGGGTCTCATGGTGCTGTTGTTCTGCTTCCGTTTAAGCAAAGGCCCACAGCTCCCAGACAAACCATGTGGGGTGTCCTACGCGGGGCTAGACCTCCATGGCAGACACCCTGATGACAAGTGCTGGTTACTGGGAGGTCCCTGCTTTCCACCGGGGCAGTGTGATTTATGGTCCTGTTTCTAAGCCAGCATCCCGGCCTCATGGAGACAAAGCTACCAAAGGAACACCTCCACCCTCCTTCTCAAACAATAAATGCAGCCAACAGCATGCCGGTGCTCACCTGGCCAGCGGGGTGAGAGGCATTCATCACACTGCGGCAGCGCTGTCTGGGCCGGGGGTGTTCTGGAATTATCCGTGTGTCGGCTTCTCAGAGCTACAGGGCCATCGCTTGCCCAAGGGCTGAAGCAGAGCTGTGGAGCCCCCACGTGATGGGAGAGAAAGCCATTGAGGCAACAAAGAGTCTCCTTGCCACCTGACTGGGGACCTTCATGATAGGTGAAACATAATTACATGACCATGAGAAGAACCTTAATGAAAATGTTTCCTATTAGAAAAAAAAAAAAAGAAGGTAAAAACTTTTAAGTTTCTTTTTTTTTATTATTATTATTTTTTATATTTTTCTGAAGCTGGAAACGGGGAGAGATAGACTCCTGCATGTGCCCGACCGGGATCCACCCGGCACGCCCACCAGGGGGCGACGCTCTGCCCACCAGGGGGCGATGCTCTGCCCCTCCAGGGCTTCGCTCTGTCGCGACCAGAGCCACTCTAGTGCCTGGGGCAGAAGCCAAGGAGCCATCCCCAATGCCTGGGCCATCTTTGCTCCAATGGACCCTCACTGCGGGAGGGGAAGAAAGAGAGAGAGAGGAAGGAGAGGGGGAGGGGTGGAGAAGCAGATGGGCGCTTCTCCTGTGTGCCCTGGCCGGGAATCGAACCCAGGACTTCTACACGCCAGGCCGATGCTCTACCACTGAGCCAACCGGCCAGGGCTTTTAAGTTTCTTTAAGATCATTTTCAGGCGGCTGGTCCTACCCAAGCTGCAAAATGGATGGGTGGCTGATATGGGGCAGGCATTCTGAAATAAGCACGGTCCCCCCTGCTCTCATAGCTCCCTGACCCGTGGCTGGAGCTGACCACAGAGGGCTCCATGGGCCCAGGCAAGGCAGCAGGTGAGTCATCACTGAACCTTGGTTTCGACCCACTTGTACGTCAGGGAAGCATGCTTCCTGCCCTGCAACTTTGATTCTGACCCTTCTGGGAAGAGACCCTGGTGGCGGTGGGTCCTGGGCAGGAGGACAGGTGAGCATCATATGTTCTACGGGGGCTGCCTTCTTCTGGATGGGTCCTCAGGCCAGGGTCCTGAGGGTCCCCCGCAGAACTGGTGTGCACTGAGGGGGACTCCTGACACAGGTGCAGGGGCCCCCACTGCTCTGCACAAGGCAAGGGGGGTCTCCCCGCTTCCACTTCATGCCCCCAGTTCTCTCAGGCTTTTGGGACAATGCTGCCTAGCAGGAAGGTCCCAGACACATCCAAATGCCATCACGTGTCAGAGCTCGGCCGTCTGCCCTCGCGGGTTCTTTGACCAGCACAGGTGTCTGCCGCCTCCTGCAAATGGAGACGACATCACTGACCTTCCTCCCCACGTCCCGCCTCCCCGCAAACCAGCCCACTCCACACCCCGTTCTTCAAACAGAGTGGGCTCCAGCCTCTCCGCTGGCCGGGTTACCTGCCTCAGGATGCAGTCCACGGCGTTAGCGTCTGCCCGGCCACTCAGGACCTGCCATGGAGTGTCCTGCTCCAATGTCTCCGTCCCTCCGCCCGGAGCAGGACGCAGCCAGCGAAGCCGCTGCCTCCCCTGGTGCCCGTGAATCCTTCCTGCTAGCTCCTGCAAACATTTGTAAGACCCGCCGCCCTCCCGTTGCTCGTGCTCGGATAATTGATTAAAAAAACAAAACAAAGCAAAACCAAGAAACCTAAATACAGAGCCTTTCACGTGTCGCTGTTACATTGTATCTGGTTCTCTGTCGTTACATTGTATTTGGTCCTCTGTCGTTACATTGTATTTGGTCCTCTGTCGTTACAATTGGGTCCTCTGTCGTTACATTGTATTTGGTCCTCTGCCGTTACATTGTATTTGGTCCTCTGCCGTTACATTGTATTGGGTCCTCTGTCGTTACATTGTATTGGGTCCTCTGTCACTCAGCTCAGCTTGCTCTTCAGGTGCCCTCATCTGGCATGAGAGCAGCACCTGCCTCCCCGTGCTGCGTGGCCCACGGTTTCATGTCTTCAGTATCTGGAACTGATGCTCCAGCTCAGGTCCGGCGCAGAGCGTAGCGGCTGGCCCCACGTCAGGGCTCTCTCCTGGGCGGCTGCTGACTCATTGATCAGGCTGCTCGACCAGTGAGGACTTCGCCCCACTGGGCTGGGTCCTGGCCCCGTTCACACACAGGCACGACCGCCGGTGTTCTGGTGGATCTGTCAACACAATGTCGTGACAGGAAAGGGGCAGGAGTTATCCCGTCCGCATCGTTGAGGAGGGGATGGAAGACCTCCTGCTGGGACTCTGCGTGGCACCCATTTGAATCTGGGTCAACTGCTTGCTTACATTCTCCGACTTCGCTTCCTGGCCTGGCAAACTGGGAGACTCACCGCCACCTGTGTTCTCTCTATCCTTGGCCATTTTAAACAAGGTCAGCTTCCCCCCCTGCATCCCGTCCTTACCTGCCATTGACATGCTGAAGGAAACACATAAGTGCCCCCTTTCAGCCAAAGCCCATGTCTCCAGGCTGCTGCCAGGTGTTCATAGAACGTGGGAGGCCCTGGTGCCATCCCCCGGCTGCTGGGTGCCCAGGACAGGCCTCTGTTCTCCTCTGGTTTGCTGACCCATCTTGCATCCTCCTCTTGGGTGTATGGTCATCACCACCCCTCAGTCTGGTCCCTTTCAGCTGCAAGGTCAAGGCCTTCTCCTTTCTGACTCTTATCGGTCGTGTTGAAAAGCACAGAGAGGACGGCACCTATAGGGTAGAATTGCCTGGGCAGGAAGGAGGCAAAGGGCAGGGACCTTGAGATGCTGAAGTGTCTGCACAGTGCTCTCTAGCCCTCCAGCGTGGCCCTGCCCACAGTGACCTTCCATTTGTCCCACACCCAAGCAGGGCAAGTGCATGCCTGGGCCACGGGCCCTCTTTCCCCGCTCTGTGACCCTCTCAGGAGAACTGACAGTGCGGAGGTAGGCACTGCCAGCCACCACCAGCCTGGTCAGAGTCACAGCCTGGGATTGGGGGCCAGGTGCCTGAGTGATCCTCAGCTTTCACAGGGACGTGTTGGGAACCCCTCCAGAGGCTGTGCCCTCAGCAGGTGGGTGAGTCCTGCTCTGTGCCTGGACTCTGCTTCTCCTCCGAGGGTCCCCACTCAGTATTTTGGAGTCAGGGGTGGACTGAGTTCCTGTGGGCTCCACATCTGTTCCTGGAGCTGGCCATGGGCACCCCCTCACACATTTTCATTCAAATACAAACCAACAAATAAAATTCAGAAGGGCGACTGCTGCTGGGAGCTCTGCGATGCATCTGTGGCCAAAGAGGAGTGACTTTTAGGTGACACAGCATTTCGAGCTCCCTGTGATTTCTCAATTCCACCACTGCAGGCGATGCCAGGTAGACCAACCTCCTTTCTCCAGTCTCTCTCCTTTTCTCTGCCCGCCCCCAGCTGTGGTTCCACGGGCCCCACAGCCGCTGGTCTCCTTCTCTTCCTGAGACAGCAGGAAGCCCCTCTCTCTCATGGGTGAGTGCCGACCCCCCATTGCATTGGAGGAATGGGTCCAGTTCTGCTTCCCCAAACCCGCAGAGACGCTTCCAACCGCCGCTGCTCCGGAAGTCATCCTGGCAGAGGACGGGGCCCGTTCTTTCCCAAAGTGCCTCCAGTCGAGGCTGGGGTCAGCTCCGCTCTGCCCACCCGCCGCCTAGGGCGGGGCATGCTCGGCCACAGAGACTCCCGGAGGGCATTCCCGAGCGTCCCTACCCAGGGCCAGGTAACCACTCTGACCTTTGCAAGACTCTCCCGGTGCCCAACCACCATTTGAAAAGTGTCCCCCGCTAAGCTAAGGGGACTTGCGCGGAGGATCTCCACGCCCCGCCCCCTGAGTTACAGGGTGGGGGACTGTGGGACGAACCGGCCGCTCTTTCCCTGGCTTTGATCATCATCGTAAACTCCACTGCTTCGGGTCTGGCGGCCCACACATGGTAATAATTTATTACCGCTGGTTTTATATCTTCTGAAACTTGGCAGTGTCTTCCCTGCGCCCTTCCCAGTGGAAGCGAGGCCACTGCTCCACGTGGAGCAGGGAGACCCGGCCAGCCCCACCATCAGACAAGCAGAGTAGCTCCAACAATGAACCAACGTTTCTACACTTCGCGGGTGGGAAACCCTGGGTGCATGGGGGGAGGGGGGTTTCTTCACCAGATGGAAGGAGGATCTGTTCCCAGTGGGTGGCGGGGGTCTCCGTCCCCTCTTCCAGGTGGCCATTCTCATCAGCTCGGGGGCTGATGACAGGAGCCTTCTTCCCAGAGCCCCACCAGGGACACCAGGGGATGTGCACAGAGTCACAGGCATAGGTGTATAAAAAGGAGTTAATTTCCATCGTTGAGAAACGAGCGTACACATTGAGGGAGGCCTGCTGTTCAGCTCACCCCAGGCTGCCGCACAGAGGTCTCCCTGTCCCGGCTGCACCACTGCCCTGGCCAGGGGCCACCTCCCCGTGGTGCCGGGTCTCTGCACGGGTGGGTGGGGGAGGAGATTTGGTTCCTCAGCCCCCCTTACCTCCCTGTGGCTCATCACAGGTGCACTCTGGTGCTTGCTCACCTGGGGCGTGAATCCGGCTGAGCTCAGAGACCATTGCTTCACTGCTGACCGTCGCCCCTGCTGCAGGGCCAGGCGCCCGAGGCAGGTGAGCAGGCTGGTCCTCCAGGTGTCCAGCCCGGCCTCGTCCAGCCCAGCCTCATCCAGCGTCTTCTGGGAGATCGTGGCATTTCGGGGGCCCCCATCTCTTAGACGTGAGCACGTCACCATCTGAAGGAAAAGCCTGCTTGGGAGACCCACGCCGGTCAGCCCGGGTCCCCATCCTGCCCACTCTCACTTTCTAATTGTTCCAGAGAGGCGTGTGGGCCTCCAGGAGCTCCGCGAGGGCGGACTCCCGAGTGGAGTGACGCGTGAACGCCGGCCGTCTGATGGATGAGAGGAGTGCGCTGAGGCTCACGTGGAAGCTCGTGGGGGGGCATCGTCACCCCCTTCCAGCCAGAGGCACCCTCCTCCCCTCGGCCTTGTCCTCCCAGCTGGCCGTCACGGAGGCCCGGGCAGCTCTCCCACGCCTGGGGTGCCCGCTGCGGCCTCCTCGGCCCACCCTGCTGAGTGGACCCACGCTGATTTCTGAGTCAGGCCTGCGGATGGGAACCAATGCTGGTGACCACACACACTGCCGCTTGAGCGGGGTGGAGGGGTGACTGTGTGACAGAGGATGTGGGAGCATTAGGATGACAATCATGGGGCAGCACGCTGGACCTCAGCACGACCTGGCTGACCCGGCCCCAGCTCAGGAATGGGCTGGCTGTAGTCAAATGGAGAGGGGGCGGCCAGTTCACTGCTAGGAGAACCCATGGGCAGGTGACGGGGCAAGGAATCCCCAGGGCCACACAGCATCCCGACAGGCTAGGGAGGGACACGCCAGGGCACAGCACGGGGCCTGAGGTGGGGGTGGCAGAGAACAACCCCTCATCCCTGGAAACCTACAGCCCTGTCAGGAGGGAAGGTGGTTAGGTTCTATGTGTCCACTTGGCGGAGTGATGGTGCCCTGCTGTTGGCTCAGGCAGACGTCTAGGGGTCGCTGTGACAGTAGTGGAGGGACCAGCGGTGATCTGAGTAGAGGAGAGGATCCTGGAACCGTCAGAGCGAGGCCCTCAGGGTTCTCAGAGAGGAAGATGGTCTGCATGGAGGCTGAGCTAGAAACCCCGCTCAGTTCCCACTGTTGGCCTGGCTGCTGGACGGCAGAGTGGCCGGCTCAACAATGGCCCCCGCTAGCCCTTCACAGGGAACCTCTCTCCTACACACTCACACACACGCACACTCATACACTCACACACACAATCCCATATACACACACGCGCATACACACAATCCCATTTGCACACACTCACACACACTCATATACATGCTCATATACCCATACACACATCACATATTCACATGCACACACACACATGATCCCATATACACAAACACACACACGCTCACACACACAATCCCATATACACACACTCACACACACTCATATACATGCTCATATACTCATACACACATCACATATTCACATGCACACACACACATGATCCCATATACACAAACACACACATGCTCACACACACAATCCCATATACACACACTCACACACACTCATATACATGCTCATATACTCATACACACATCACATATTCACAGGCACACACACACATGATCCCATATACACAAATACACACACGCTCACACACACAATCCCATTTGCACACACTCACACACACTCATATACATGCTCATATACTCATACACACATCACATATTCACATGCACACACACACATGATCCCATATACACAAACACACACATGCTCACACACACAATCCCATATACACACACTCACGCACACTCATATACATGCTCATATACTCCTACACACATCACATATTCACATGCACACACACACATGATCCCATATACACAAACACACACACGCTCACACACACAATCCCATATACACACACTCACACACTCTCACAGACACACGTCCTGTTGGTTCTGTGTCTCTGAGAACCCAGACTGACCCATCGGGAAAGGGAAGTGACCCAGTTGTCACTGCCGCCCTTGGACTCAGCGCCCTGGCCAGTGGCTCGGCCGGGTTGGAGCAGCCCAGTTCTTTCATCTTCCTGTTCTTTCTGATCCGAACGTGTCTCTCCCACCCACACACTCAGTGGAGGGGGCCTCGGCTCAACTGCTCACGGCCCGGCTACCTTCCCCCAAGTCCTCAGACCCAAACTATCTTCTCCAGATCTGTCAGCCAGACCCCAGGCAGGCAGGCTGCAGAAGAAAACAGAGCAATTATTCCGCAGAATATGGAATGCCTTTGAAAGCCAACCTCTCTGATGTGACCCTTGAATAGTCTCCACAAGGATAGTATTAATAATGGTAAATTCCGCGGCAAGAATCTTTCACATGAGACGCTGGCACGAAGACAGGACAGGGGCCCTTCTTTGAAGAGCTCCGTTCGCCTAAACAAATCTGTCATGTGGCCTTTCAGTACAGAGGAGCAGCGTCCCGAGCTGTCATGTGGAAGAAATTCAGAACCTGACCCGCTCCGCGCCAGTCTTCAGCGGGAGAACCCCGGCTCTTCGCTCTGACAGGCATGGAGGAGGCGATGTGATTCCAGCCACACTGCAGCGGGGACCCACATGGCAACCGGGGTGTGTCGTGTCCACGGCGGTTCTGAGAGACCCACAGAGAGTCCCGAAGGACCTCAGAGGCGTGCCGTTCTGACGCCAGCAAAGTGAAGTTGGGACACTTGTCTGTAAATCATATACGATGTTGAGATAGCTTCCCAGTGACACTGCTGTCAGGAGAGCGGGTGGGGAGCGTGTGTGGCTGTGCCGTTTGGGCAGCACACAGGTTACAAGGTTCTTATTGGCCCACCGAGTCACGACGCCTGTCAGATAGGTCGTGGACCGGTTGACTGTCTCCAGCAGTATGGGGGGAGGTGGCTGACCAGCTGTGTCTCAGCTCGTTTATTGATGGGAGTTGAGACCATTGTCTGAACGGATCAAGGATGAGTCCTCGGTATTTAAATGTTTTTTTTTAAAAATTGTAGCTCTCGCCGGCACTGTAGCTGGCTAAGGACACAGTAGGCCTTTCCACCTTCCCAACCACCAAATTTCTTCGATGTCGTTAGTCTGTCTTGTCATCCGTGTTAGGATCCAAGCTTTCTGAAGACACAGGCACGACATGAGGGCTCCTAACTGTTCGTCAGTGGCTTCTCAGGGCGTAGGGACGCGAGCCTGGATGGTGAGAAGAAAGGGGGTTAGACCACCTCAGCAACCCCGAGAAGAAGCCAGTACTGAAGGGGAGGCAGGGAAGACAGGTCAGCCAAACAGAATCCTGGTCAGGCGAGGGGCTGAGATTCCTCAGCTCCTGCATTTGGACGTGAGACATTCACTCCGAAAAGCACTATCCCAACCTCACCTGCAGCCCTTGCGTACAGCCACAAGCATATCCAATGGACTTTCCTGTCCCCAGGCTCACCCTCTCCCTGTCCCTATCTGTACCCGTGCCCACCGCCAGGTCTGTGTCCCCATCCTCACTGCCACCCCCACACCTTCCCAGCCACACCTCCGGCCACATCCACCCGACTACAGCCACACCCACGTTCTTACCTACGTCTGCCTCCACCCCGACCCACAGCCCCCTGGGCTTCCCCACGCTTGACACCGATGCAGCCGTTGTCATCATGGCCTACCTGATGGCCCTTGTGCTTTGGGATGTCAAGCCAGCGATGTCTCGTCACTGTGAGGTTCTCTAATTAGTCCCCGGGGAGAACCTAGTGGTTTCTGTTTCCCACTTGCACTAGATCTGCAAGATGAAGACAGTGTTCATTTTATCATCAGCAGTCGCTAACCAGCCTATATCAGGCGGCCAGTTGGCCACCTGTCGTAGCAAGGTTTAAATGACAGAAAGCCAGTGTGAATGCTCAAAGCATGCCCCTTGGCGTTTCCTTTATGCCTGGCCTTTCATTGGTTCTGTTCACTCTGTAACTCCATCATTCCTTGGTTCTAATCTGGTCCTTGGGTAGGTCTATTCCAGAGGATGCTGAGACATATGTTGTCTTTCTTTTCCACCCGCTCGCATATTAACCACCCCAAGCATCCTATTAATAACTGTCTGAACGTGTTACCTTCTCAGTTTTCAAAAGCTAATATTCTTCCTAAACACTGTGTGTTATTGGGACACTACTAGCAAACACGTGGAAATACCTCCTGACCCATTCAATTCATTTATTGCTGCATTGTTCATTGGGAATCTACCCAACTAACAGAATTCAGCGTTTTTGTCATCAGAAATAAAATTAATATACATGGTTGGCATTCTTTTTTTTTCCTCTTCCTAATGATAACATTGGAGGATCTTTTTTTATTGTACATAAGTTAATGATGATTATCCAACTTGAATCTCTTACAGGGGAGGCGCAGTTACTGATCTAAAACCAGCTTGATTTCTGTCCTTCTCAACAGGCAGACGTGTTGAACAACTCCATCCGTGATTGGCTAGGAACTGTAGTTGGTCCAAGCTTACGCATCTCAATAGGCAGGTCTCACCGGAGAGCCACTCATCCTGCTGCTGTTGATGAGCAAGCCGCAGCACAAAGCCCCGAGCTGCCTGGTTGGGAGCCACCATCTTCTCTGGGTGTGCCGTTGTGACTTACTCTGAAAATGACGTGTGTTACAGAATTTCCCACAGATGGAGGTATAGAAACCGGAGCGAGCATTCCTGTCAGAGGAATTACTCCGTGCGCCTGAGGTCAGAATCCGCGGTGGAAAAGGAATGGTTCAAATTGGTTCTGCCCCCGTGGCTGGCTGGTCACCGCAGTCATTCGGCTAGTTCGGCTGCTGAGATTGGAGGTCACTTTGGGGCAGCTCCATAACACTGCCCTGTTACTCAAGTCATCTTCCGACGCCCCCGGCCCTGGAGGAGGCTGATGGGAGTGCCGCTGGCCTCTGTGGTGGGACATTGTCTGCCCCGGGAAGCCACGAGGGAACCAAAGAATCTGTACCCCTGCAAGGGACAAAGTCGGTTTATTTGCCCGAGATAAATCTCTGTGCATTGAGGTAAATCTTAACCAAGGAATTTCTCTCTCTTTCTCTCTCTCTTTTATATTTATTTGTGAACAGTAGTAAGAAGTGCCAGAGTTCTAGGGCTATTTGGCTCCTAAAATGCTGTGGTTTCCCTGCGAAGGGGGCGTTGTGTGTGTGCACGCAGGGAGTAATTTAGTACGAGACCGTCAATTAAAACGCTCCTCTCTGTGTTATTTCTCTTCCTCACAAGACATTGTTTTCCCTGGGCGTCGCCACAAATATGCAAAACATGCTGCCCCCCCCAAAAAAAAGAAACACCCAAATATTTATCTTGTGTTTAACAACATCAAGAGTCGCTGGAGTGTTTTTGTTATTTTAATTTTAAGGCTGCGGTCTGTTATTCTATGTGAATAAGATACAGAATCTTTCTGTGGTTTGACTGATAGGATGTCTGAGGAATTATGAAGTTAAAGAAAAACAAATAATAAACTTCAGGATAAGCAGTCACTAGTCCCGAAACTCTTCTTATTCCTGCACTTAAAATTCATGCTAAAGATTTTTGGGGACTTGTGTATTCTCAGGCACGTGGACACCACGGGACCCTGCCCAGGCTCGGAAAGCCAAGAGGACAGGTCACGACCCCAGTGTCTCACTGGGTTTCCGTGTGCCCTGAATGAGTTACTCCGCGTCGACAGGACAACAGTGTTTTCATCTTGAGATATTCTCTGGTCATTAGCGAAGTATTTTCCTGCTTTTATGCCCCATAACGTTGTGCTCCTATTGTGCCCGGTAACATAGTTAGTGGATCAATGCTTATTCGATGCAAGATTCTCTGTCTCTGTGAAGTCAGGAGTGGTGGAGAGAGCTGGTGACAGGGTGTATTTTCTAAATCGGTTTAGCACATCGGATTTGTTGAAGCTGAAATAATTGCAGAAAAAGAAGAAAAAAATACACCAAAAAAACCAAAGCCAGCGCTGAACAGTGACCGACGGAGTCCAGTGGAAGCCAGCGCTGAACAGTGACCGACGGAGTCCAGTGGAAGCCAGCGCTGAACAGTGACCGACGGAGTCCAGTGGAAGCCAGCGCTGAGCAGTGACCGACGGAGTCCAGTGGAAGCCAGCGCTGAACAGTGAGTGACGGAGTCCAGTGGAAGCCAGCGCTGAACAGTGAGTGACGGAGTCCAGTGGAAGCCAGCGCTGAGCAGTGAGTGACGGAGTCCAGTGGAAGCCAGCGCTGAGCAGTGAGTGACGGAGTCCAGTGGAAGCCAGCGCTGAGCAGTGACCGACGGAGTCCAGTGGAAGCCAGCGCTGAGCAGTGACCGACGGAGTCCAGTGGAAGCCAGCGCTGAGCAGTGACCGACGGAGTCCAGTGGAAGCCAGCGCTGAGCAGTGACCGACGGAGTCCAGTGGAAGCCAGCGCTGAGCAGTGACCGACGGAGTCCAGTGGAAGCCAGCGCTGAGCAGTGACCGACGGAGTCCAGTGGAAGCCAGCGCTGAGCAGTGACCGACGGAGTCCAGTGGAAGCCAGCGCTGAGCAGTGACCAACGGAGTCCAGTGGAAGCCAGCGCTGAGCAGTGACTGACGGAGTCCAGTGGAAGCCTTGCGTCCTTCAGCGTCGCCCTAGAGAGAGGGAGGGGCAGCCCAGGCACGCACGGCTGCCCCAGCAGGAGGGGGGGAGGGTTTCAGGTCAGGAGCAGGGAGGGGGCAGCCCAGGCACGCACGGCTGCCCCCAGCAGGAGGGGGGAGGGTTTCAGGTCAGGAGCAGGGTTCGAACTTGGGTGCGGGAGGACCCGGATGGCAGAGGGGGCGTTCAGACTCCAGGTGCTCACTCTAGTTGCTGTCAGAAGTTGGGGTCACTGGAAGGATCGGGGGGCAGTGCTGTCCTCAAGCGAGGCTTGGAGTTGTGGAGTTGATGTCTGTATCACAAGAAATATCTTCCCTACCTCTATCCCTCCCTCCCTCCTTCCCTCCGATGAGCATTAACTGGGGGCCCCAATGAGCTCAGCTCTGGAAAGCCCCCCTGATGAAGATCCGGAGTGGGGGGCACTGGGTCCTGATGTAGGGAGAGCAGTATCAGAACGGCTGCAGGTCACTGTGGGAAACAGAGCAGGAAAGGATGTCCTCTGACGATATGAAGCGCCTCGTGGCGGGGGGAGGGGCATCCGGACGGGCACACCGGGCACTTGCACGGTTCACAGGCATGTCTGTTCCATCTTATTCGTACAGGAGTGGGGTAGGTCCAGTTCTAGGTCAGAGGTCATGAGACAGGGGTCCCTTCCTGGACCCTGAAGCAGTTTCTCGTCTTGTACCAAGAAGTCCCCATCTATCTGAGGCCGCCTACCTGCACCACGCATACACTTGCACGACACACACGCACGTGCACACACGCACGCACACGCACACACACATGCACGCTCATGTGTGCACACGCACACTTATGAGCGGCAGGCTTCGGGCTGAGCGCCTGCCTGCCCCACTGAACCGGATGAAGAGAGGGTCTTAGCAGGAACCCTTTGCTGCCTTGGCACGCCACCAGTGGCTGCGCAGACCTGGTTTCCTCGCAGGAATGCAAGCCCATCCTCTGGGGCGGGGCCCTCCGACGGTCTGCCTGCTGTGCGTGTCTGCAGGCCGACGGTTCGTTGTGGATTTGCTTTGCAGCCAAGTCTAAAAGCAAGGCTGCCGTCTGCTCTTCCCTTTGCCTTGCCGGCAGGAGTGGGCCGGGGACACACACGTAGGGAGTGGGATGCTGCTCTGTGCCGGGGTGGTTCTGCACTCAGGGGACTCCCCCCTTCTCCCAGCCTACGAGAGCCCTGATGTACCATCAACACAGGAGGCTGCATGCACCCTCCCTAACCAGAGGACAGCCGTCAAATGCACTCTTCACGTTCCGGGCTTTTCCATCTGAGCCTGATTAATGGACAGAGCCATCGAAGCAGAGACTCGGGCCACGCCTGGCTTCTCTCACTTCCCCCAGCTCCGAGCAGCAGTCGGGGAACACGGCAGCTCCCCCCAGCCCGCTATAAACTGGAGCCTCTGCACGGGTGAAAATCAGGGGTTCCTAGGTCCCCACGTTGGGCGTGGGCTGACAGGCCGCAGGAAGTCCTCCGTGAGCGGACGTTTCTCTTCGGTCATATGCGTCGGGGAAAGTAAAATCCTGGCTGGGTTTAGCATTTGCTCGAGCAGTTGGGCTCCATCTGAAGCGTGCAGGGCCGGGGCAGGGTTGGCACGGGCTCAGCGGAGTGTCTCCTCGCCCACTTGGAGACGAACACAAATCTGCTGCTCCGGAGTGGACGCGGCCCAGCGTTTGAACCTGGCCTGTAACAGGTTTGTCAGTTAAAACTCCAGCAGTGTCAATCACAACAGTACCTCGGTTGAGGTTGGCAGGCCACGTCTGGAACAGGTGTGACTGCTGGGACACAGTCCCCTGTGTGGGGGGGACCGTCTGGAATTCAGAAAGTCGAGAGAAGAAAGTCCAGTCCTGGACCCCTAAAGAGGAAGAGGTGCGTCTTCGTCGTATGAAACCCAGGGTTAGAATCTCAAGTCCTCGCAACCTCGCTGGGATCCTTCGGAAAATGTGAACCCACAGAAGACCCGTCTTTTCTTCTTTTCTCTTCTGGGTGTCTATGACAGCACGTCCCCTCTGTCAGCCTCTGTGGGCCCCGCACGCTCCTGTCACAGTCACACAGCGGTGCTGCTCTTGCCACACCGTCCACGGTCTGCACGTGCCTGGAAGGGAATCCTTTGTCCGGCTGTGTTTGGAATAGAGGTCAAGTGTCCACGTGCCACAGGTGACGCCGGCGTGACCGGCAGTGGCGGTGGTGGTGGGGGATCAGGGTAGCGGTGACATTTCCCAAGCCTCTGCACGTTCTCCGTGCTCCGGGGCTACCTTGGACCCGGGAGTGTCCCCAGCACCGTGAGTACGGGCTTTCCTCGTGAGTCAGAAGTGAATAGCTGGGCCTTATGCCATGCAGCCAGAGCCCGCCTTCCGTGTGGAAGATGCGAAAGCCTGTGGAAAAAAAGGCTTGAACAGAGTCCTAAGTGTAGTGGGCCGAACTGGTAAAAATAAATGAATCAATCAATAAAAATAACGTTCCGCTCAGCGTTTTGGCAGTGAGTACGAGGAGGAGGCAGAGCCAGGTGTTTACCTTCCCAGCTGGAAAGGGCACAAGGCACAGGCAGCCCAGCAGAGGAGGGCGCCCGTGGGGGACGGGGAGACAGGGCTTGGCTCCTGCCATATTGATCTTGGCAAAGGCACCAGGTGAAACATGATGCCTCCAATAAAAATAAACGATGATCTCCAGGTGTGGGAATGAGAAGGCTTCCCAGTGAAACCTTGATACACGAACGCTAATTCCGTCCCCTCAATCGGTGGCCGTGGGGCGTCCCCCCCCCGCCAGGTGCCCTGCTTGTGGAATTTGTTTTTAGAAACGATCGCATGAACCCCCGCAGCCATCCTTTACCCACGGCATAGAAGCGTCAGCCTATGTATCATTTATACGGCGCGTGTTAGTTAGGGTCTGTTTAATGGTAGTTAATGCTGTCGGATGACATCATTCTTTCATTTACCAATTGAAAAAAATATATATATATCTATAGATAAAGGCCAATCAGAAACATTTTTTATAGAGCGAGAGCCACGCTCGTGGAACCGGATGAGAATCGTAGGAGACGATGGACAGACACGCTCCGGGGGAGTCATCTTTCCAAAGATCTTTTGGAGAGAGTTATGGTGGTACCGCATGTTTCGTACTCACTCTCACGTTATTTTCATCGTAATTGACTCACGGGCTGTTATCTGCTCAGCTGCTGACCTGCCTTGAGCGGCTCCTTCCTCTGACTGCACAGTGGGCTGCCACGCAGCCGTGGACCTTCATTAAAGCAGCAACGACGGAACCCACTTTTAGTGGTTACTTTACTTTCTTTTCTTCTCTGCCCACTGGCCCATCCCTACGGGGGAGCCGGGGAGAAGGGGTGTGGGGCTCTGACCTTCCGTCTCTCTGTCTCTTCCTCCAAACACGATCTGTGTACGTTCGGCAGGATGTACCCGACTCCGCGTAAACTGTTTTCCTCCCACGAAGGATATTTTTTTGAGAATATCCTGCTGTTTGAGAAGGCAGGCCAAAAATGTCTGAAAATTGTTGTATTAGATAAAATATAGCCCATCAGCTGTCTGTCTGTGTGCAGTAAAAGCTTTGGGTATAAGAAAATCTACTCTTGTGTGTGTGTGTGTATTTTGAATGAATCCCATAAGAATCCCAGGACTAACTTCATGTATTATGGGACCGGAGTATGCTCCTATGTTAAGTCTGTGAATACATTTCACACAAATTATACCCCCCGCCTGGCTTTGCAGAATTAAATAATGCCTTCCGACACCCTATGCGGTGAACCCTGGCCCCATGTCTGAATTCCGCCTGTCGGGAATCTGAGGTTTCACGGCTCTGGGTTCACACTAGACCTGGGTGCTCTGTCTCGGACCCTCATTTTACTTACAGATGAATTTTCTAGCCTCCATGTTGGGGTGTGACCAAGGGTCCTCACCAAGTCTGCAGGGAACATTTGCAAGTTTTACTCGAGAGCCCTGGGTGGGTCCCGCAGAGAGATGAGAACTCAGATCAAAATAGTCCTGCCGTCCATGGGGAGAGGCGGAGAGCCCCTCTGTCTGGCGGGACCCAGGCCCTCATCCCAAGTTATAACACCCCACTCCGGGGCTTGTCTGAAAGGCTCTCGGAAAATGCCCTCAAGAACATCTTGTGGGGGGGTAACTCTCGGGAGAACAGCACCTTACGGTTTTACAAAGGGTGTTTCGCTCTGTGCCTTTGCTAGCTGGGATGCTGTCCTTCGCACAAGGGAGAGAGAAGGAGACACGCCCGGGCAGTTTATCTTATGACCCTGGTCACATCCGGGGCTGGATTTGTAGGGTGGTGTCACGTTCCAGGGCAGCGGAGATGGTGCCGCGAGCTTCCCGCGGCGTCCGGCCAGCCTCTGCCGTCCGGTCTAGGCGCCTGGCGCCTGCGAAGGCGTCTCACCTCCAGGGGGGGGGGGAGGTTCCCTGTCCTATTTCTCACCGTGGCTCCTCCGCCTCCCCTCCCTCCCCCCCCCCCCCATCCAGATGTTCTAGCACTAAACGGAATTCCTTTTGGGTCCCGCTGAGTGCGAATTTGGAAAAGTGGGTTAATGGCGGATCCTGAGTTAGTGGGCTGCCCCTCCCACATGCCGCTCCTTGGAACGGTTCAGACACGCGGTATTAGCCTAAAGCAGAGACCTGCAGTGGGAATCTCTCGTTTGGTGTCAGGCCCAGAGTGAGAAAGAGATTCTGACAAGGAGAATTTCAGGGGCCTTTGAACTCAAATGTTCCATGTCTGCCACCCGAGAAGGGAGAGGAAGGGACCCTTCCTCCACCCCAGTGACACCCCCACTTCTTCTTGGACAACGTCGCTAGCTCTGAGGATGCCTGGGTTTGTGTGAGTGGAGTTGGGAAGGCCCTCGACTAGTCTTCCACGTCTGAGTGTGAGTGTGAGCCCTGCCCCTGGGTCTGTTGGGCTGGGATGGGTACTCCAGCTTCCCAAGGGGCTGCCCCAGGGACCCAGGGCATGGATGTTCCCAGCCACAGACCGCATCATGCATGTGCAACAGTGTCACCTAGCCCGATCCGTCAGGGGTCCCATCCAGAAGGCAGGGAGTCCAGAACCTTAGAAAACATTGCCCTACTGTGGGCTAAAATGCCATGTCCTGTGAGCTTTGGTGTCGGGGTCGGTGCAGAGCTGCTCTGAGCAGGAGGAAGTGACGAGGACGGGACAGAGAGAAAAGCCAGCACAGGCGAGACATCAGAGGCAGAGACATGAAGGCCCCTCTGAGTCCAGGGGATGCAAGTGTGGCCAGGAACCTGCCTTTCAGTCACCCACTCCTGGGTTTCAAGGCCTCTGGGCTGCCTCCTTTAATGTGCCAAGACATACCCACATCCACCTGATACTTTTAGATCGAGCTTTCCACACACCCACCATACTGACAGTGCTTGGGGGGGCCTGGACACCACGGTCCTCTGGGCCGTCGTATGTATCAGCGTGACAACGGAAGGACTGACAGCCTCTTCGAGGCGCAGCAAACGCAGGTGGCGCGGAAGAAATCCAGAGGGCGACTCGGCCTCTGTCGTCCCCTCTCTCCTCCTTCTGAACATCAAAGCCGCTGTCCTCTGGAGCGAAGACTTGACTGACTGTGCGGTGATAGCTCAGACCCAATTAATAGTTAAATGGCTTTTCCTGTTCAGATTAGACCTTCTCCAGGAGTGGGGAGGGATCATGGCCGGTTGAGTCTGCTCCCTCTGGTTTTGAGATCCTCCATGAATAGTAAAGAGATGGCTTTTTAAAAAATTTTTATTTTATTTTTTACTTTTAACTTTTCGTGGTTAAATCGACCTCTTTCCTACAGGGACTTAGAGAAACAGGCAGCTTAGGAGAACAGCCTCTCCAGTGGCTGCTGGTGGGCACTTGAGAAGCAGAAAGAGAAATTCCTCCGGCAAATCCACAAAGCAGCAGGGAATGCACTGACACGTGCGGTGTGGAAACACTTCAGACACCCTGTCTGGTTTCCACCTGGCCCCGGCAAGGTAACATTGTTGTTGGACCCTTGTTTCTTGCTCATGTATTTCTTTTTCTTTTGAAATAAAAACTGCCCTCTCCCTAAACAAAAGCATAAGATGTCATTTTGTGGGGCCCTTCTAATATCAGATGTTGCACTTCATGCGGTTCATCCACGAAACTGCCCTCACTGCCAAGCACCCAACATAATGGTTCATCTGAAACGAACCCAGTTTTGCGGCAGCCTCCCCGACTGTCTCCCCTGCCCCCCCCCACCAGCCTGGCCCGGCGGGTGGGCACCCCCGCTGTTGCCCTCTCTCTACTCCCGGGAGAAAAAAATAATGGACACTGAGATCATCTCTGTGCCACCAGACGTTGGCGTTGCTTTGCATAACAGTCTGCCAAGTGCATTTACCCAGGAAAAGAAAAACAGAAAAAGAAAAGAAAAGGAAAAGCAGGCATCTCGTTCAGAAATGTTGAAAGGTAGCCGACAACACACAGTGTATTTTTCCTTTTTTAATGACCTGAAGGCTCTCGGAAGGCAAGTCGTCGGTATATAGTTACCTTCCACACGTAGACTACAAATTATTAGTGCATGAAAATAGCAGGCAAGTTCTGTGGCTGGCTCTAGTAATTTTGGATATTTTCCATGCTATTACTGCCTGCTCCATATACCTTTACTGGTTCTTTTTGAAATTAACTTAATAGCACTCTGCAGAAACGGACTGCCTACTGAGAGTGAGCACTTGCCGGCAAAGGCGGACGGAGTTCCCACTGAGAGGCACTGGTTCGGCACAAACGGGGAGTTGCTCCTGCACTCGCGCGCTCGGGGATCAGATTATTCAAGATAAATAATTAAAGGCTTCTTGGGAGCCAGCGTCGATATTTGCGTTCGACATTCTGGATCCATGGGCACGTCTCCTGGATGGACGGAGGAGGTGGTGGTGGTGGGGAGGGGGACATGCCACATTCCGCCACCAGGGCAGAGTCCCTCCCCGGGCTCGGCTTTTTCCTTCAGGCACCCGACCCTGCCATTCCTCTGCGCCCCACATTCTGCGTCTCCGGGGAGCCCATCCTCCCCTCACGGCTGAGGTCCGTCCACCTTTCTCGCCTCACGAGCCGGGTGTCTGCAGGCCCGACTCCCTGTGAGATGTCTCCGTGGGGAGGGGATCCCTTGGGGAGACAGAGGTGGGAGCCAGAGGTTTGTGGGACCCCTTGGAGAGTGGAACCCAGGACAAAGTCATGTTGGGGCGAGAGCCCCTGAAGGCCGGTCCTGGAGCTGCAGTTTGACCTGGTGGTTGATCAAATCAATGGGCATCTCTAAGAGGACTCCTGCCCTAGCCATGAGGGGAAGCTCCACCTTTCCATAAACTCTGTGGTATTCTGAGCTTGAATCTTTAACCATTGTTTGCAGCACAGAGAATACACAGTATCCCAAGTGACAGTATCAGAGGTCATTGAAGGGGGGGGTCCGGCTGGTGTATGTGCGTGCTCACAGGCACATGGGTGCCCGTAGCCCCAATGGCCAACTGGTTGATGTGCAAGAATGTCTTCTTTTTCTGTTCTTATTTGGGGGAAGGGATGGAGGAACCCAACCCTCGGACCTCTGATCATCCGTGGTCAGCCCATCTTCACACGGTGCGGAGGAGCATAGCCGTGGGACTGTCCCTTTAATTCCCCCCTCTCCAGATCCTGGCCAGGACCCAAGGAGCCAGAGAGAGGAATGAGAAAGTGGCATTAATTCTACAAGGGCTCTCCAGCCGCCCCTCCATAAAGACAGGACGATTTCCATTTGAAAGGGATGACTGTTAATGAGCTCTGTTCTCTTAGCCTATCACCCCACAAGCAAAGGGGCTGCTTTGAAGTCAACACGG
The DNA here is from genome assembly GCF_036850995.1 of Saccopteryx leptura. Classification (NCBI taxonomy): domain Eukaryota; kingdom Metazoa; phylum Chordata; class Mammalia; order Chiroptera; family Emballonuridae; genus Saccopteryx; species Saccopteryx leptura. Next base: position 3,549,237 of record NC_089515.1, read on the forward strand.
TCTATTATGGGTGAAATAAACCCCTCAGAACAAAGGGCAGTTCAAGTGCAGACTCGCAGAGGCTAAGGGCTCAAGCTCCACTCCACTCCAGTTCCACCGGCCGCTCCCATCCGATGAAGCCACCGCGTCTGGGGACAGGCCGAGCTGCCACCCCTGGGAGCCCTCACTGCCCAGGAAGCTCTGCTCTTTGGGGGCCCAGGGCCCCAACTAGCAGCTTCTGATTGGTGAAAACGTTTATTCTTCATTTTTCTCAGGTTCCAGAGAGCCGTGGGTAAGACGGTTTCAGGTTGCGTCCACTTCTGTCTCTCCTCCCAAGCGTCTTGATTTGCAGGGAAAACAGCACAGTCAGGAACCTGGCGCTCTGGCCTCCTGGGCTGCGTCTGAGATGAGTCTTTTCTGCCTGGAACTCCAGCAAATAGCACTGAGCAGCAGTAATTGGAGAACATGGTCGAAATTCCCTCCCCTTCTCTGAGCAGGAGAAATTTGGCTTCAGATGTTAATCGTTTTAGGCACGGATATCATTTCTCTGACACCACCGTGTCTGGGCTGCTGGGCTGCCACAGCAGGGCACAAGGCCCTCACCCCAGGAGAAGGAGGCAGGGTGGGGTGCCCGGCCACTCTGCTAAGAGGCACAGCCTGGCCCCTCCTCGGCGGCCGGCGGTTCCCTGAGGGCACGCAGTGTACGGGCAACCACGCGTGAGCGCAAGTTCTGACACCTCCCCCAGCCCCTTCTGCTCCCCGTCTCTGGGTCTCCTAGTCGGACCTCGGCCTCGGTGGGACAGGCCAGTTTTGAGGATCAAGTTTGCAAGATGTTGGAGACAGAACTGGTGCAGCATCTTGTAACCCACAATAAAGAAACTGAACTCCCAGTGTTGCCAGTTACACACCTGGAGTTCCAGTTACACACCTGGAGTTCCAGGCAGAGTGAGGAGGGGCCTGTGATGACCATCCTTGCAAACCAAATGCCTGTTTCACTTAAAAAATATATTTGGTGAGTGGTAAAAAAAATATATATATATATTAATTTCTTTTGCTTTTAGCATTCTGTCCGGCACACCAGGAAGCACCCCTCACACGTGTCTGCTGAAGCCTGAAGTCCGATGATTGACTCAAAGGACAGCACTCTGTGACTGAGATGCGAAGTCAACTCCTCATTTTTCTGTGGATTACAATTTTCACTTGAAAAGAAAAATAAAAAGCAACAACAACTGACAGATGAGTTATGGTGATTCCAACTGGTGTATTTAGCAGACATTTTTCAAAAGAAGGATCAAATCAGCCTGTCATTTCAAGGATAAACACAGAGTATTTATTGCCAACGATAAAATTCAAGCTTTTAAGCACAACTGAAAATTTTGGAAGACTTCTATCCATGCGCTATATTGATCCACCATGCTGATGTACCTGGGACAGTGGGGGTTCCCAGGTTGCAGGAATTTAGGGGCTACCCTCGGAGCAGTCCCCAAGAGAAGTGGGAAGGTTTGTCCCACTCACTGTGAACTTGATACCTTTCCAACACTTTCAGGCTTACAGGATGGGATATACTGAGATATAAATACATAGAATTCTAAACTATTCTCTAAAGGCATGTGTCAGTGTTTGGAAGACCTTCCCAACTCAGTCAACCAAGGCTTTCCAAATGACCGTTGCATCATGTTATGAAATCGTAGATGAGTGGAAGGTCCCTTCAGTGTGTGAGAGGGACCAATGGGGCTTTAACGGGACAGAGTACGGAACAGGGTCTCATGTGCTGTCAGATTTCAGATGCAATCGACCTTGAAGAAACTGCACCAGCCAAACTTTGGGGTAATATCAAAGAAAGCCATACACCATCATCTAACGAGGCTGTTAAAACGCTCTTCCTTTCCTAACTACATATCTGTCTGAAGTGAAAAGAGATTTTTTTTTATAGCCGTCAACCAAAACAAAACATGACAACAGATGGATTGCAGCTGCACACGGGGACTCCAGCTGTATCATATTAAGCACGACATTACAGAAATTTTCAAAAAATGCAAAAACAACGCCAAACCTTCACAAAGTAGTTTGCTTAAGAAAATATATTTTTTTCCTAAAATTATCTTATCTATGTTAACATGTCATACATTGATTACTCTTATTTTTAAAGAAGTCAATAAATGTGTTTTTAAAAATACCTCCATTTCACTTCAGACGTTGATCAATGACAATGGGTATTATGCACACAAACAAGCATGCTTTGGGATCATCGATAATTTTTAAGACCAAAAGGGGTCCCTGAGACTAAAAAGTTTAGGTGCCTTTGATCTAGACCGTAATTTTTCAGATGTTTTATATATTTACAATATATGCACGTAAGACTGCATTTTTCTTCCTCGGTGCTGCCTGACTTGTAAAATTCCGGTATATCTTGCTTTCATTTATTATTCAGTTCAAAATATTTTCTAATTTTTATGATGATTTTTTTCCCTTTGATCATGTATTATTTAGAATTGTACTGATGCATTTCCACACACACTTAACAAAGGAATTTCTGGTTGTCTTTCTGTTACAGATTTTCAGGTTAATTCTACTCTGGTCACGGAACACAGTTTATTTAATTTCAGTCCTTTGACATTTGCTGAGACGTGCTTTGTCATCCAACATACTTCCTATTTAAAAAATGTTTTCTGTGCACCTGTAAGGAACATGCACTCTACACTTGTTGGGTGTGGTGTTTGTCCGTATGTCAAATAGGTCAAATTATTTGATTGTGGTTTTTAAATTCTCTATACACTGATTTTATTTTTTTCTGCTTATTCTTTCTTCCACCGGGACATCGATATTAAAATCCCATCCTAAATTGGGAGACTTCTATGTTTTTATTTTTACTCCTGTCTAGTTTGCCCCTTCATTCAGTGGAAGAAATTTGGGATGGCGTTGTCTCACTGTTGCGTTCTTCAGCTTCATGCACCAGCTCTCTTTTGTTTAGCTCCAATAATGTGCTATGTCTTAAAGTCTACTTGGTCTGATTGGAAATAGGTCAACGACTTCTTTGGGTTACTGTTGGCGTGGGATCTTTTTTCCATTCTTCTACTCTCCACTCGATGGGGTTCCTATAAATACAATGAGTACCAGATCCAGATGAGGATCAGCTGGTAGTTAGGTGTTCAACAATTCATTTCAGAGGAAATCTTAGTCCCTTCTGGGTATAACTACCCGTGTACATGGAGTAAACACTTTGATAGGTAGGGGTTATATCTGACCACTTACACTGTGGTTTTTATTGGCTTCTTCTATTTCTTTTCCCCCTATCACGATGACAGTGAATTTCATGACATAGTCTTCATCTTTTGAATTTTTACCGTCGATGAGGTTGTTAATTCTATTTTTCTTTGCATGGTTCCTGTTGAGATTGTCGGTGGACCTGGGTGACAGACACATTCTCCACTTCGGAGAGCCCACCTCCAATTTGGTCTGATGCCATTTCCCTCCCCAGACCAGGATTTCATCATCCTCACACCTTACCCAGGCGTCCCCAAACTATGGCCCGCGGGCCTCAATGCGGGCCCCTGAGGCCATTTATCCAGCCCCCACTGCACTTCTGGAAGGGGCACCTCTTTCATTGGTGGTCAGTGAGAGGACCACTGTATTTGGCAGCCCTCCAATGGTCTGAGGGACAGTGAACTGGCCCCCTGTGTAAAAAGTTTGGAGACCCCTGCCACCATTCCCCTCTTCTGTGCTGATGTTTTGAATTCTAGAACTTTGTCATGATTGTTTTAAACAAAACACGGTTCCTGTAGATTGATCTTTTTACTTCTGCTGTCTGACGCTGGTTTTTCTTTCTGTGTCGTTGTAAATACACTTCAGGCCTTTTTCCTTTTGCCCTGGATAATTTACTCTAAACCTCCTTTAAGGTTGGGTTCTAGCAGGAATAAAGACTCTCATTTTCAAACTTGATGTCGTCTTCCTTTTCAGGGGATACCGCCATGGGCAGGAATCCCTAAAGGAGCTCATTTTCTTCTAGCGTTTTGAAGATTTCTCCCCATTGTCTTCTGGTTGTCTTCATTTTTTCGGAAATGATAGCTGCCGATCTTACTGTGTTTTCTCTGGCTGCTTCTAATCCTAAGATTTTATTCCATCTTAATTCTCAGTTTCAGTTTAATATGGTTTTTATATTTACCCCTTTGGGGGTCCTGTAGAGCATTTTGAAGTTTTCTAGTCAGAGTGGGATAATTCTCGCCCCAAATCTCTTCAAAAGGTGCTCTATCCTGGCCTTTCCAGTTGCTGAATGCTGGGCTTCTTCACCCCGTTTCTCCACCTCCTCTGCTGTTTTCCCTTGTCCCCTCTCTGAGCCAGTGCTGGGTATCTCAGGCTGGCCTGTCTACCAGTTCACTTATCCTTTCTTCTGCTGGAACCCATCCCCAGTGAAATCTGTGGACTCAGTTCTTAAGCTCTGTATCGTATTTTTCCACTGATTCTTTCTTAATGGATTCTAGTTTATTTTTGTGCCATTCTCCATTTGTTATTGTTTTTCTTATATATATATACTGCTCATTATGATTCAAGTTCAGGTCTGATTACCCAATACCTCAATCACCAGTGAAGCCTGTTCTTATGATCAAGTATTTTTTTTCTTCTTTTTGATGTTTGATGATTCCCCCCCCCCCCATTCCACATCTTCCCTGATCGTCTTTAATTGCATGACCAACCTGGCATGCAAATGGTCAAGGCGTCCTTCTCTTCTCCCAGGGAGGCGGGTGGAGTATGGGAAGGTGACCTTGACCCTCTCTGGGCTGGGGTCCCCGCTTTGGGAGGGGCGACCGTCCATGCTTCCCTCCGACTCCCAGGCTGTCTCCTTCAGGAATTTCAGCACAGACTCTGCCGTGCTTCCCAGGGCCCCCTCCTCCTCCGTGGGCTCTGAACCTCAATCTTTGTCTCTCCAGCACTGAGACTCTGCCAAAATCCCCGATTAGCTTTTAAGCTTCTTAGCTGCTCATCTCCCCCCCTTTGCCCACTTCCCTGTCGTTGCTCCGCTCTGACAACGGTCCTGGGGGTGCTGGGGGCAGGATTGCAGGGCTCCCTCTCTGTGGTTCCCGTCGCACTGGAATCTCGGCCCCTCGTTTTCTGACCGGGGCGTATGCTGATTATTGTCTTCTCGGCCCTCCGTGCTTTTCCTAGGTTCCTTTTCTTCTTTCGCCCCTCTTCTCTGAGCTGTACAATGGCAAATACCCCCGGGGGTGAAGCCTCAGCTCACCCCAATGCCTTTTCCTTCCTTCCCTCTGAGATCTCATCCCCTTAAGCCCTAATTGTCTTGATTGGTTTCCAATGTCTTTACACAGATTTTCTTTTTTTTTCCGATCCGGCTTTTATCCAACCTCAATGTCAAGTTCACATCACTCTGCTATAGGTAACCTTGCTTTTGCCAGAAATGTTTACTTCTTCCTCAGAGTTTCCCTAAAATTCTTTCAAATCTTGCTTTGGACTGAATCCGAGTAGCCGCAGTTGGTCGTCGGATGGACCTGGGCGGTGGGGGGGATGAGCTACATGGGCTCTGGGGTGTGATATTTTGGAAAGAGTCCTATCCTGTTTGTTTTCCTGTGGATTTTGTTTTACTGATTGAGATACATACATACATTTTTTTTTGATAGCCTCAAAGTGCCACATGGGGGGTACATGCAAGCCTCAAATAGAGGCTAGATGTCGGGGCCCCACAACCCCTACGTCAGATGGAGAAAGACATGTTGCAAACGTTTCCCCTTGGGAGAATTGATTTTGGAGATCTTGGGACCCCAGCACAGCCTCTGGCTCAGATGTGTGTCTGGCAGGGTTGCGGTCACTCCTGTGCCAGCCTGAGCAGCAACTTGGTGACCTGGTCATTTCCTTCCATTGGCCCAGCTGCTTCCTGGGTGAACCTTTGTGCCTAATGCGGCCCACGTGGAGAGAAGGAGAGAAAGGTGTCTCTTCCAACCTCTGGTGCCTTTGGTTTGAGGCTCAGGCAGCGGGCCAGTGTGATGTGAACAGTGCAGCATCTCAGCTAACCGCCTTGGGCTTGAACTGTTCAAACAAACAAACGGGTCCCAGGTCATTACCCAGCGGTGCCAGCCAGAATGACTGCACTGGCAATGTCTCCTGTGCCTCTGGCTCCCGAGCAAATGGGTCCCAGCTCTGAGCTTCCGGGTGACCCCGAGCGGTCTCTAGCCCACGTGCCCTTGCACAGCCCACGTGCCCGTCCTGATCGCCAAGCCCTCTGCTCCTTCTCCAGCTCTGCGTCCTCTCTGCCTGGCCTGGAGGCCGTGCTGCGGATGGCTTCACTGCCTGGTGCTCGTTCACCCCGCGTGCCTGGCACCCAGTGCTGGAACGAAGCTGAAGTCGCCACTTCAATGTAGGAAGCTGGGAGGTATAAACCGAGGGCTGGTTACCCTGGAAGGCGTTCATCTTGCCCAGCGCACCGCCTGCTTGCTGACTAATATTGGGGCGCTGAGCACACGGCACCCCAGGACAGGGCCCTGTGTGTGACATTTTTCTGTGCCCTGGTCACCTTTGACACGTGGTGTAGCCTCAGGATTCCCTTTACAGAAAAAAAATTTTTTTTTTAAAACCCATTAAATAAAACCAACTATTAAAATAGAGTCATACGATCTTGAAACAAACATACTGATGGATGGACAATATAGTAAATTCGTGATGGACGCCTCCAGCACATTCGTGGGCTAGCCCAGCGGGCGATAACCACATTCTGCCCAGGGGACGTGAGAACACGGCCGTTCCGTGTCACACTGCGGTCGTGGCCGGTAGCTCAAAGCATCACTTGATTCCTGTCACCCCTGCAGACACTGCTGGGGTGTTGCCTACGCTCAGAATTAAGGCTGCGTGACGCAGTGTCTCCTAAGATGGGGGCAGAGGGCCTCTCACCCTGCACCCGGAACTTGGTGAGGTCCTGCTCCCATCCCCCACCTGCTGATTGATGGTCATGAGGACCCCAAGGTATAAACCCACCTGGAGTTCATGGCCCCGGACTGACCCCAGAGCTCACTGCCACAGTGGCCCCAGCCCTCTGTGGCCTTCTCTGTTAAAGGCAGGCCACCCAGAAGGCATGTCCACTCAGAGGCAGAAAGAGTCCCACATCGTTACTTTTCCCACCCAGGTCCATGGACCTCTGAGTGCCCTCTGGGCTGGAGCCTGAGTAGGGACGACCATGTCTGCCCTGCCCGAGGAGGGGTGTCCATGTCTGCCTGCGGAATCCGGGCAGCCAGGGCTGCTCTGGGGACATTGGAACGGTCGTTGCCTCCCATCCTGAGCTCACGGAGCAAGCGCCATCCATCTGGCATTTATGGAGCAGCCACTATGTTACATCCTGAGCCCATCAGCCCCTGTGCCCAGAGCTCCCTGGGCCCTCGGGCCGGCCGCTCTGCACAGTCCAGGGAGCTCAGTGTTGTCCGAGCCACCACACTTGCCGCTTCAGCCAGGGTCACTGAGGGTCCCCCCCTCACAGTCACTGTCCCGAGTAGTCCCGGCATCGACGCCACCCCGAGTCTGAGAAAGCCAGGCACGCTATGGAAAACCAGGGACAGCATCTCATTCCCTCCTGTGTGTGCATGTGCGTGTGCCTGTGTGCGAACCCCTACACACACACAGGCACACACACGTGCAGACACACGAGAGAAGATGAGGACTAGCCTAAGGGCGGCCACACAGTAGCTGGACCCAGTTGCAGCCTGGCTTATATCTGGAGGCCACCTCTGGAGAAGGGCGGCAGGGGCAGACCGTTTATGCCCACGACCCAGTTGCTCAACGGAGAGTGACAGCCAGCATCTGCCCGTCTTCCCGGGATAGCAATGCAGGTCTGGCAGGAAAAGCCTCCAGGGCCTTGACCTGAAGCAGCCAAAGGTGTTTGGGCGCCGCTGGCCCTTTGGGTGAGGGTTGGGGTGACACTCGTGGACCCGGGAAGAGCCCGGAGCCCAGGCCAGGAAAAACCTCCTGATCCGGGCGTGTCCACACAGGTGTGGGAGTGGGGGGCAGACCTCGACGCCAGGCCAGGGGGGGGTGCCCCCCACACCAACAGTTACCCCTGGGGGACTCTTTCTGCCTCTGAGTGGACATGCCTTCTGGGTGGCCTGCCTTTAACAGAGAAGGCCACAGAGGGCTGGGGCCACTGTGGCAGCGAGCTCCGGGGTCAGTCCGGGGCCATGAACTCCAGGTGGGTTTATACCTTGGGGTCCTCATGACCATCAATCAGCAGGTGGGGGATGGGAGCAGGACCTCACCAAGTTCCGGGTGCAGGGTGAGAGGCCCTCTGCCCCCATCTTAGGAGACACTGCGTCACGCAGCCTAATGGAGCCTAATTGCTCTCACTTTGCTGCCCCGACCCTGGGAGCCCGCTCCACACGCACGGGGGTGGGTGGTGGGTGGGGGGCCGTGGCGGGAGTGGGTGCCTAAGCCTGGTCAGTTCCTTCCTCCCTTCCTGGTGTAACACAAACATTTCCCTTGTAGCTACATCGTCTTTACAGGGAAAACATTTCTTTGTTGTTGTTTTTGCTTTATCATCGCAGAAATATATAATCACCGTAGATAAATAAGAAAATGCAGGAAATTATGAATAAAAAGGATTACTGTATATTCCCCAAACCCTCAAGATAGAGGCTATTAACATTTTGTATATTTCTTCTCAGAGTGTTTATGATACATATTCATATATATTTTTCTTTTCAAAACTAGGATTTTTTTCCCCTGTAATTGTTGTTATGCAGCTTGCTTTCCCCACATTTACTGTATCTCAAATGTCCCCAGGTGGATACGTGTATTTCTCCAGCGTCTCTCTTAACGGCACCCAGTATTTCACGGTCTGACTGAGCAGCGACAACAGTGAGGAGCATGACGGAGCACAAACCAGCGCTGAGCTGGGGCTCTTGAGCCTTCACCGTGTTTCTGAGAGGTGAGCCCCATGTTCAGATCACTTCTAAAGTTCAGATGTTATAAATAATACTGTGTTCAACTTGAGTCACACATCATTTTGTTATTTTTGTTGTTTTTGAACTGGTCATCATTTCCCTGCAGAAAAAAAAGAAACTCCTAGAAATGGAATCATAAGGGTCAAAGACCGAGCCTGTTTGAAATAGTGTGGGTGCACTTGGTCCAGTCCCCCCTCTGGAAAGACTTTCCGGCCGGAGCTCAAGGTTCACCCAGAGAGATGGGTGCATGCTCTCCCCATCTACCTGGTTAGTGAGGACCCTGCTGTCTTTAAAAAACAAAGCCAAGCAGAGCCGACAGTCCATCCGGGAACAAACAAGCAGACCCCAAGGAAACAACCAGGGGGAGGAGGAGGCGCAGGAACCCCGCCCCGGAGAGCGTGCGGCTCCGTGCTGAGTGCACTGACCGCTCCTGCCTCCTGTCCCTGACTCCCCACGCCGCGCTGTCTGCCCTTGTCCACTCGACTCTTATCCTTTTCTCATTGATTGCGATGACCTTAAGGATAATAGCCACAGGCTGGAGGATATTTAGCAAACATTTTCTTCCCACTGTTTTTCATTTTTAATTTTTATTAGGCATTTCCTCTTGTATAAGGTTTTGTTTTTGTTTTTGTTTTTTGGTGCAGACAAAATTCTAGCAATATCTTTTTTTCTTTTTCTTTTTCTTTTTTCAGAGACAGAGAGAGAGAGAGAGAGAGAGACAGAGACAGAGAGAGGGACAGAGAGACAAGAAGGGAGAGGGATGAGAAGCATCAGTTCTTCGTTGCAGATGCTTAGTTGTTCATTGATTGCTTTCTCATAGGTGCCTTGACTGGAGGGCTACAGCAGAGTGAGTGACCCCTTGCTCAAGCCAGCGACCATGGGGTCATGTTTATGATCCCCTGCTCAAGCCAGCAACCCCGCACTTAAGCTGGTGACCTCAGGGATTCAAACCTGGGTCCTCCGCGTCCCAGTCCAATGCGCTATCCACTGCGCCACCACCTGGTCCGGCACAGTATCTCTTTTCTTATTTAGTTCCCATGCTTGGAAAGGCTTTTCTCACACAAATTGTAAATATATATATATATATATATATATATATATATATATACACACACACACACACACACACACATATATATATATGTTTTTAAAATCCTGTGTATTCATTATTTGCCTGTATAGATTATTTTTCATTTGGAGGATGACTGCACTGGAATTTATTTGTTGTGAGCGGGAGATCAGGATCTAGCTTTATTTTTTAGACATAGTTAACCCATAATGTAGTACCAGCTACTGAAAAAAAAAAAGAGTCTACCCCTCATTATATACGTGAAGTCACACCGTGATTTTCTTAAGCATCTAGGGGCTTGTATCTTAGTCTGCTCTCTGCTGTCTGGATTCCCTGCAGTTACACGGTTTGTTGCCTGTGACACGCACCTCGCAGATGAGACGGGGAAAATTCTTCCCCAACACTCTTATTTCTGTTTTCTTGTTGCTTCCCCCCCCCCCTTGGAGGGGAAACACAACATTTCCTTCTATCAACTGCATGACACTAACTCCTTCATCCTTCAGTGTTTGAAGCACAGTGTCTCACAATAGCTTTGACTTCTCCAGCTTTTTCCTAGAAGGAAGATAATTAAATAGAGAGAGTCAGGGTTTGTGGAATTACCACTTGACAAGGCCTCCTGGGTCGGCTGCTCCGGGAAACACGCTCATGCTTCTGTTCATACGAAAGCTGTGATGCTAGAATGTTCCCTGGGCCCATCCCTGAAAAGACCTTATACCTTCGCCTTCTTCACTGTCATCCTCATCCTCACCATCCGTGGTTCTGACTTCCTGTCCCCTTACAGCTTTTAATCCTGACGAAACCTGGTGGAGGGCCAGGCCCTGTCGGAGCGCATCTGTGATGAGGACGGGGCCTGTCTGCTGTCGCCGGTTCAGAGCTGTGCCTCTTCACCGCACGTGGGGCCTTCGGGCCCTCTGTGATGCTGTTCCCTGCATAACCACATCACCCACAGGGTCCTCTCGGGTGTGGCCGCTCGATCAAAGTGTGCCGAGAACCGCTGACAAGGAGAGGCCGAGAGGTGAAAGGGACACAGGAACCGGGAATCCGTCCACCCGTCCTGCCCAACCTCAGGGTCTGCCGTACCCTGATCTTTGCTGCTCAAGAATAAGCAGGAAAGTCTGCTTTACAGACGAAATCACAGTTGTTTGAGGCAGCACGGGACGGTGGCCAAGTCCAGCGTCAGAGCGGACCACAGTCCAGCCGTGTGATGGCCAAGCGTCCTGCGCTCTCACTGTGCGGCTGCCACTCTCCTAGACTTCGGTGGACCCCACAGTCCCTCTCATTGTCCCCTGTACTGCCAGGGTAGACTCAGCCCAAGGCCAGGGCCCCCCAACCCGGCTCCTGAGTGGCCCAGAGTAGGTGAGGGGTGACCTGCTGCCCGCTGACGGTATTGTGGCTCTGTCATAAGACTGGGGTGTGGATAACAGGCACTGGGAACCCCACCCTAGGGATGGAGTGGCCTGGGTCCCACGGCGAGGAAAGGCTGAGCCTTCCAACCACAGATGTGCGGGGTCACCGCCGTGCCCGGGGCAGCAGGGTCTCATGTGGCCTGCCAGGCGCTGGCTGGCTTCAGAGAAGCGCTGCTCTGCTCCGTACTGCTTTCCGAATGTGTGGACATGGCTGGAAATGTTGGTCACTCCATGCGTCCTTTCATTACAACGGGAGGATAGGAGGGGGCCTTTTCAAACAAACAGCGTCGCCGGCAATGCGTTCCATGGAGGAAAGGCTAATTTTCGTATTATTAGATATAATCAGAAACACAACGTGGGGCTTGTCATGTTGACATGGTGCGCTAGGCACCTTAACACGGCCCAGCAGGCGCCTTGTTTGCACACTGCTTAAACTTTCTCGTCGACGACTTTTTTTTTTTTGCATGATAACCAGAATATTAAAAATATATGAAAAGTGGCCTCAGGCCTCTCAGCAGAGACGCGCCCCAAAGACAGGGAGGGAGAGCCCCCTCCGCAGAACCTCGGGCGGCAGAGCCTCCGTGACAGCTACTGAGCTCCCCCGGATCAGGGCTCAGCTGCGGGCTTGCTCTGCTCCCTGCCTCCCCCCCCACGCTGCCGCCGGGGCAGCCTCTACCCGAGCCGGCAGGGAGAAGACCTCTGAGCTGGAACTGCCTGTTTGTGACCTACTGGCCCCCCGGCCACATCCCAGGCCCAGCCACATTCCCCACACTCGTTCTCCTCTCTCCGCGGCACCATGTCAGAAGGTTCCAGAAGGTTCCTCAGAAGACGGCAGTGGGTGGCTTTACCCAGGTCACTTCTGCCAGATGTAGAGATTGGTGCCATTTCTTTTCTATAAAGAGCAGGTAGGGTTCTTTGGGGACAACAGAGAGCCAAGCAAGAGACAGAAGGTGTTTTGCTCTTGGAAACCAACGGGTCCGCCGCCCTCCAACACCTTGCTCTTTCCACAGGAAACGATGCTTTTGAGCGGAATGCTTTAAAAACAGGCGTGACGCTCACCGGGGTTGACCATGAAGACAAACCCAGCCCTGCATCTGGGAGAGGCTTCGCCTTGGGCAGCCCTGTCTCCTGCTCTGACCACTGGGGTCTATTTGCTCGAATAAAGAAGAAACAAAAAGAAAAAATGGAAAGGAAAGATGGAAATAAAAGAGATCGTTTTGCGTTGATCAAGTGTGTGCAGCAGGCACAGCAGGGTGCTGGCCAAGGTGCTGGGCAGGGTTCTGCAGCTGCTCACCGTGCCAGGTGCTAACCTTTCAGGCGCTCAAGTTGGGGAACCCAGTCCAGAGGAAGGAGACAGGTACATGGTGGGGGGCGGCGGGGAGAGGGGGGACATGGGCCTTTTGGGCTATTTTCCAATAGTTCCTGTTGAACTATTTAAATACTTGAACGGTGATCACAGCCTTGGGGCTGTTAGACGTCAGCCCTGGACCAGCCAGTCTCCCTGGTGGGTCCCGGTGTTTGAAATCACCGTGAACCTTGTTCCTGTTGGTTCTATATTAATGTAACGAATGCATCTAATTGTCTGTTCTTCATTCCATTATCTTAACAGGGTCTCTTGACCGGCTTATGAAATGAATATGTTAGTGCCTCAGTTTTTCAGATATTTTTCATGCATGATTTAGGGCAGACGGAACTTGGCTAGGTGCATTTCCCTTTAAATACACTTAAACTGCCTGTGAGATTATTCCCGCAGCTGAGGGGGTGGGGACCAGGAGAAGGTGTGGTGCTGGCGGAGATCTCTGCTCTGTGGTGTCTGCCCTCTGCCGTGGAAGGGTCAGGAGCCACTTGTCGTCATCTGTATAAGGTTGCAGCTGCTGCTGTAACAGCTCCCCACTCAGCTAGGGGCTCAAACTGAGGTAAATTGATTGTCTGATAGTTGTGGAGATCAGGAGCCCCAAATCTATTTCACCAGGCTATGATCAAGGCTGATTTCTTCTGGAAGAAGGAAGGAGATGCTTTCGGGGGAGAATCTGTTTCTTTGCCCCTTTCCAGCTTCCAGAAGCACCCACATCCCTTGGCTCATGTCCCCTTCTGCCTATCACGCCAACTTCTGTGTCCCACCCCCCTGCCCCCAACTCCTCATTCTGACCCTGCCCCCCTCCTCTAAGCATCCTGGAGATGGCAGTTAGGACCCCACCCTAATAAGCCAGGATACTCCCCCCACTTCCAGACCTGGGATTTCGTCACAACACCAAAATCCGTTTTATTATGTAAAGTGACGTCGTCATGGATTCTCGGGACCTTGGGGGGATCTAATGGAGGACATGTGCTGGTGAGGCACAGCCTGCACAGAGTGTGGGCAACTCCAGGGACTGAGGTGGAAGGAAGGAGGCCAGGGCGGAGCGTAGTGATGGGCTTCACACACTGTGAGGTTTCCAATCTGCACCCGTTGGTACAGGCCAAGAAGGGGGAGTGTTCCTAGATACGCAAGGGGCCGAGTTGGTGGGACCTGACAAGTGACAGGGGACAGGTGCAGCGTGAGGACAGACCAGTCCGTCCGGGACCCCATTCCGGCAGGGCCGAGCTACCTGCCGACGTCCATCCCTCTGAGAGCTCAGCCTGCTGGTCTCGAGCTGGAAGCAGGTGTTCCAGGTTAGCGAGCAGAGTCTCCCGTCCGTCCCCTCCGTGACGTGTATGTGCTCCGCCAGAGCCCTCCATGATCATCGGAGGGGAGCCCTGCTTCCAGGGGACTTGGAATATGGGAGAGGAAGCCGTGTAAACTTACTCCCTGAGGTGGTGTCAGAAACAATAGGGACCAGCACTCATCGCTTGCTTCTCTCTCTGAAAATTCCTGGCGTTTAAGGCAAATTATAGGTATGTTCTCAGGTGACTCTTCTTCATCCATAGAAAGTGTTAACGTTCTGAATGCGTTCACGGTGGCGAGCAGAATGCCAAGATGGCTCCTCAGATGCCCACCTCCCTCAGGTCCACCCCCAGCATAATCCCCTCCCTGAACGTGGGCAGGACCTGTGAGGTGATATGATGTCACTCCCACGATGAGGTGACATAGGAGGGTGACAGTCTTCGGTGAAGGGGAAGGCTTTTAGCGATGGAACAAGACCCAGATCAGCTTAACACTGAGTTCATCAAAGGGAGATGTTCCTGAGCGAATCAGATGAAAGCCCTTCAGAGAGGGACTGGGACCTTCCCGCTGGCTTCAAGGAAGTGAGATGCTGTGACATCTGAGGATCCCTGAGGTCTCCATGGGGGGGGAGGGTTCTAGGGCCTGAGAATAGCCCATGGCTGATAGCCAGCAAGAAAGGGGCACCTCAGTCCTACAACCCCAAGGAACTGAGAGAGGTCCTGACCTCCGGAAACGTGCAGCCCCACCGCCCCACTGGTTGCAGCCTGAGACCCCAGCAGAGGACCCAGATAAGCCATGGCTGGACTTAGGACTCACGGAAACCATGAGATCGTGACTGTGTGTTGTTTCCAGCAGTTAAATTTGTGGTGACTTGATCTGCAGCAATGGAAAAACGGTGCTCTTAGGAAACAGCAGACCTGTGGAAAGCAACCTGTGTGTCCACAAGGTCATTATATTTCCCCAGACTAGGTGGACATAGAGCCCTGTGGATTAAATCACCGGTCAGGTCAGAGGAGGGCCCCCCGCGCTGTGCATCTCACCTCTCCGGGCCGGGGGGCTGACAGGTCTCGAGGAGAACTCTGAGGGAAACAACAAAAAACCAAGGATGACTGAACCCAAACAGCCCCGTGTCTCAAAGTGGTTCTTGTGAGATTTTACCGGGACAACCTCCCCATTGTCACGTAACATGGTCTCGATAGCATTTACGAGCATTCCTCGTGACACTGCCCTCTGCCGAACCAAGGCCAAGTGACTCTTCACAAGAGAAAGCCAGTCTCCTGCATTTCAGCCGAGGCAGCGACCTCACAGTCCCTACACGCATCCTGAGTCCCAGCCAGCGACCTCACAGTCCCTACACGTATCCTGAGTCCCAGCCAGCGACCTCACAGTCCCTACACGCATCCTGAGTCCCAGCCAGCGACCTCACAGTCCCTACACGTATCCTGAGTCCCAGCCAGCGACCTCACAGTCCCTACACGCATCCTGAGTCCCTGCCAGCGACCTCACAGTCCCTACACGTATCCTGAGTCCCAGCCAGCGACCTCACAGTCCCTACACGTATCCTGAGTCCCAGCCAGCGACCTCGCAGTCCCTACACGCATCCTGAGTCCCAGCCAGCAACCTCACAGTCCCTACACGTATCCTGAGTCCCAGCCAGCGACCTCACAGTCCTTACACGTATCCTGAGTCCCAGCCAGCGACCTCACAGTCCTTACACGCATCCTGAGTCCCAGCCAGCGACCTCACAGTCCTTACACGCATCCTGAGTCCCAGCCAGCGACCTCACAGTCCTTACACGTATCCTGAGTCCCAGCCAGCGACCTCACAGTCCCTACACGTATCCTGAGTCCCAGCCAGCGACCTCACAGTCCCTACACGTATCCTGAGTCCCAGCCAGCGACCTCGCAGTCCCTACACGTATCCTGAGTCCCTGCCAGCGACCTCACAGTCCTTACACGTATCCTGAGTCCCAGCCAGCGACCTCACAGTCCCTACACGCATCCTGAGTCCCAGCCAGCGACCTCACAGTCCCTACACGTATCCTGAGTCCCAGCCAGCGACCTCACAGTCCCTACACGCATCCTGAGTCCCAGCCAGCGACCTCACAGTCCCTACACGTATCCTGAGTCCCAGCCAGCGACCTCACAGTCCCTACACGTATCCTGAGTCCCAGCCAGCGACCTCACAGTCCCTACACGTATCCTGAGTCCCAGCCAGCGACCTCACAGTCCCTACACGTATCCTGAGTCCCAGCCAGCGACCTTGCAGTCCCTACACGTATCCTGAGTCCCAGCCAGCGACCTCACAGTCCTTACACGCATCCTGAGTCCCAGCCAGCGACCTCGCAGTCCCTACACGTATCCTGAGTCCCAGCCAGCGACCTCACAGTCCCTACATGTATCCTGAGTCCCAGCCAGCGACCTCACAGTCCCTACACGTATCCTGAGTCCCAGCCAGCGACCTCACAGTCCCTACATGTATCCTGAGTCCCAGCCAGCGACCTCACAGTCCCTACACGCATCCTGAGTCCCAGCCAGCGACCTTGCAGTCTTTACACGTATCCTGAGTCCCAGCGAGTGACCTCACAGTCAGTCCCTACACGCATCCTGAGTCCCAGCCAGCGACCTCACAGTCCCTACACGTATCCTGAGTCCCTGCCAGCGACCTCACAGTCCTTACACGTATCCTGAGTCCCAGCCAGCGACCTCACAGTCCCTACACGCATCCTGAGTCCCAGCCAGCGACCTCACAGTCCCTACACGCATCCTGAGTCCCTGCCAGCGACCTCACAGTCCTTACACGTATCCTGAGTCCCAGCCAGCGACCTCACAGTCCCTACACGCATCCTGAGTCCCAGCCAGCGACCTTGCAGTCCCTACACGCATCCTGAGTCCCAGCCAGCGACCTCACAGTCCCTACACGCATCCTGAGTCCCAGCGAGTGACCTCACAGTCAGTCCCTACACGTATCCTGAGTCCCAGCCAGCGACCTCACAGTCCCTACACGCATCCTGAGTCCCAGCCAGCGACCTCACAGTCCTTACACGCATCCTGAGTCCCAGCGAGTGACCTCACAGTCAGTCCCTACACGTATCCTGAGTCCCAGCCAGCGACCTCACAGTCCCTACACGCATCCTGAGTCCCAGCCAGCGACCTCACAGTCCTTACACGTATCCTGAGTCCCAGCCAGCGACCTCACAGTCCCTACACGTATCCTGAGTCCCAGCCAGCGACCTCACAGTCCCTACACGTATCCTGAGTCCCAGCCAGCGACCTCACAGTCAGTCCCTACACGTATCCTGAGTCCCTGCCAGCGACCTCACAGTCAGTCCCTACACGTATCCTGAGTCCCAGCCAGCGACCTCACAGTCCCTACACGCATCCTGAGTCCCAGCCAGCGACCTCACAGTCAGTCCCTACACGTATCCTGAGTCCCAGCCAGCGACCTCACAGTCAGTCCCTACACGTATCCTGAGTCCCAGCCAGCGACCTCACAGTCAGTCCCTACACGTATCCTGAGTCCCAGCCAGCGACCTCACAGTCAGTCCCTACACGTATCCTGAGTCCCAGCCAGCGACCTCACAGTCCCTACACGCATCCTGAGTCCCAGCCAGCGACCTCACAGTCCTTACACGTATCCTGAGTCCCAGCCAGCGACCTCACAGTCCCTACACGCATCCTGAGTCCCAGCCAGCGACCTTGCAGTCTTTACACGTATCCTGAGTCCCAGCCAGCGACCTCACAGTCCCTACATGTATCCTGAGTCCCAGCCAGCGACCTCACAGTCCCTACACGCATCCTGAGTCCCAGCCAGCGACCTCACAGTCAGTCCCTACACGTATCCTGAGTCCCAGCCAGCGACCTCACAGTCAGTCCCTACACGTATCCTGAGTCCCAGCCAGCGACCTCACAGTCAGTCCCTACACGTATCCTGAGTCCCAGCCAGCGACCTCACAGTCAGTCCCTACACGTATCCTGAGTCCCAGCCAGCGACCTCACAGTCAGTCCCTACACGTATCCTGAGTCCCAGCCAGCGACCTCACAGTCCCTACACGCATCCTGAGTCCCAGCCAGCGACCTCACAGTCCTTACACGTATCCTGAGTCCCAGCCAGCGACCTCACAGTCCCTACACGCATCCTGAGTCCCAGCCAGCGACCTCACAGTCCCTACACGCATCCTGAGTCCCAGCCAGCGACCTCACAGTCCCTACACGTATCCTGAGTCCCAGCCAGCGACCTCACAGTCCCTACACGCATCCTGAGTCCCAGCCAGCGACCTCACAGTCCCTACACGCATCCTGAGTCCCTGCCAGCGACCTCACAGTCCTTACACGTATCCTGAGTCCCAGCCAGCGACCTCACAGTCCCTACACGCATCCTGAGTCCCAGCCAGCGACCTTGCAGTCCCTACACGCATCCTGAGTCCCAGCCAGCGACCTCACAGTCCCTACACGCATCCTGAGTCCCAGCGAGTGACCTCACAGTCAGTCCCTACACGTATCCTGAGTCCCAGCCAGCGACCTCACAGTCCCTACACGCATCCTGAGTCCCAGCCAGCGACCTCACAGTCCTTACACGCATCCTGAGTCCCAGCGAGTGACCTCACAGTCAGTCCCTACACGTATC
Organism: Saccopteryx leptura; assembly: GCF_036850995.1. NCBI lineage: Eukaryota > Metazoa > Chordata > Mammalia > Chiroptera > Emballonuridae > Saccopteryx > Saccopteryx leptura. The sequence goes on from NC_089515.1 coordinate 3,567,891, forward strand.
CTGAGTCCCAGCCAGCGACCTCACAGTCCCTACACGCATCCTGAGTCCCAGCCAGCGACCTCACAGTCCCTACACGCATCCTGAGTCCCAGCCAGCGACCTCACAGTCCTTACACGTATCCTGAGTCCCAGCCAGCGACCTCACAGTCCCTACACGTATCCTGAGTCCCAGCCAGCGACCTCACAGTCCCTACATGTATCCTGAGTCCCAGCCAGCGACCTCACAGTCCTTACACGCATCCTGAGTCCCAGCCAGCGACCTCACAGTCCCTACACGCATCCTGAGTCCCAGCCAGCGACCTCACAGTCCTTACACGCATCCTGAGTCCCAGCCAGCGACCTCACAGTCCCTACACGCATCCTGAGTCCCAGCCAGCGACCTCACAGTCCTTACACGCATCCTGAGTCCCAGCCAGCGACCTCACAGTCCCTACACGTATCCTGAGTCCCAGCCAGCGACCTCACAGTCCCTACACGCATCCTGAGTCCCAGCCAGCGACCTCACAGTCCCTACACGCATCCTGAGTCCCAGCCAGCGACCTCACAGTCCTTACACGTATCCTGAGTCCCAGCCAGCGACCTCACAGTCCCTACACGTATCCTGAGTCCCAGCCAGCGACCTCACAGTCCTTACACGTATCCTGAGTCCCAGCCAGCGACCTCACAGTCCCTACACGCATCCTGAGTCCCAGCCAGCGACCTCACAGTCCTTACACGCATCCTGAGTCCCAGCCAGCGACCTCACAGTCCTTACACGTATCCTGAGTCCCAGCCAGCGACCTCACAGTCCCTACACGCATCCTGAGTCCCAGCCAGCGACCTCACAGTCCTTACACGCATCCTGAGTCCCAGCCAGCGACCTCACAGTCCTTACACGCATCCTGAGTCCCAGCCAGCGACCTCACAGTCCTTACACGTATCCTGAGTCCCAGCCAGCGACCTCACAGTTCTTACACGCATCCTGAGTCCCAGCCAGCGACCTCACAGTCCCTACATGTATCCTGAGTCCCAGCCAGCGACCTCACAGTCCTTACACGCATCCTGAGTCCCAGCCAGCGACCTCACAGTCCTTACACGTATCCTGAGTCCCAGCGAGCGACCTCACAGTCCCTACACGTATCCTGAGTCCCAGCCAGCGACCTTGCAGTCTTTACACGTATCCTGAGTCCCAGCCAGCGACCTCACAGTCCTTACACGTATCCTGAGTCCCAGCCAGCGACCTCACAGTCCTTACACGTATCCTGAGTCCCAGCGAGCGACCTCACAGTCCTTACACGTATCCTGAGTCCCAGCCAGCGACCTTGCAGTCTTTACACGTATCCTGAGTCCCAGCCAGCGACCTCACAGTCCTTACACGCATCCTGAGTCCCAGCCAGCGACCTCACAGTCCCTACACGCATCCTGAGTCCCAGCCAGCGACCTTGCAGTCCTTACACGCATCCTGAGTCCCAGCCAGCGACCTTGCAGTCCTTACACGTATCCTGAGTCCCAGCCAGCGACCTTGCAGTCTTTACACGTATCCTGAGTCCCAGCCAGCGACCTTGCAGTCCTTACACGTATCCTGAGTCCCAGCCAGCGACCTCACAGTCCCTACACGTATCCTGAGTCCCAGCCAGCGACCTCACAGTCCCTACACGTATCCTGAGTCCCAGCCAGCGACCTCACAGTCCCTACACGTATCCTGAGTCCCAGCCAGCGACCTCACAGTCCCTACACGTATCCTGAGTCCCAGCCAGCGACCTCACAGTCCCTACACGTATCCTGAGTCCCAGCCAGCGACCTCACAGTCCCTACATGTATCCTGAGTCCCAGCCAGCGACCTCACAGTCCCTACACGCATCCTGAGTCCCAGCCAGCGACCTCACAGTCAGTCCCTACACGTATCCTGAGTCCCAGCCAGCGACCTCACAGTCAGTCCCTACACGTATCCTGAGTCCCAGCCAGCGACCTCACAGTCAGTCCCTACACGTATCCTGAGTCCCAGCCAGCGACCTCACAGTCAGTCCCTACACGTATCCTGAGTCCCAGCCAGCGACCTCACAGTCAGTCCCTACACGTATCCTGAGTCCCAGCCAGCGACCTCACAGTCCCTACACGCATCCTGAGTCCCAGCCAGCGACCTCACAGTCCTTACACGTATCCTGAGTCCCAGCCAGCGACCTCACAGTCCCTACACGCATCCTGAGTCCCAGCCAGCGACCTCACAGTCCCTACACGCATCCTGAGTCCCAGCCAGCGACCTCACAGTCCCTACACGTATCCTGAGTCCCAGCCAGCGACCTCACAGTCCCTACACGCATCCTGAGTCCCAGCCAGCGACCTCACAGTCCCTACACGCATCCTGAGTCCCTGCCAGCGACCTCACAGTCCTTACACGTATCCTGAGTCCCAGCCAGCGACCTCACAGTCCCTACACGCATCCTGAGTCCCAGCCAGCGACCTTGCAGTCCCTACACGCATCCTGAGTCCCAGCCAGCGACCTCACAGTCCCTACACGCATCCTGAGTCCCAGCGAGTGACCTCACAGTCAGTCCCTACACGTATCCTGAGTCCCAGCCAGCGACCTCACAGTCCCTACACGCATCCTGAGTCCCAGCCAGCGACCTCACAGTCCTTACACGCATCCTGAGTCCCAGCGAGTGACCTCACAGTCAGTCCCTACACGTATCCTGAGTCCCAGCCAGCGACCTCACAGTCCCTACACGCATCCTGAGTCCCAGCCAGCGACCTCACAGTCCCTACACGCATCCTGAGTCCCAGCCAGCGACCTCACAGTCCTTACACGTATCCTGAGTCCCAGCCAGCGACCTCACAGTCCCTACACGTATCCTGAGTCCCAGCCAGCGACCTCACAGTCCCTACATGTATCCTGAGTCCCAGCCAGCGACCTCACAGTCCTTACACGCATCCTGAGTCCCAGCCAGCGACCTCACAGTCCCTACACGCATCCTGAGTCCCAGCCAGCGACCTCACAGTCCTTACACGCATCCTGAGTCCCAGCCAGCGACCTCACAGTCCCTACACGCATCCTGAGTCCCAGCCAGCGACCTCACAGTCCTTACACGCATCCTGAGTCCCAGCCAGCGACCTCACAGTCCCTACACGTATCCTGAGTCCCAGCCAGCGACCTCACAGTCCCTACACGCATCCTGAGTCCCAGCCAGCGACCTCACAGTCCCTACACGCATCCTGAGTCCCAGCCAGCGACCTCACAGTCCTTACACGTATCCTGAGTCCCAGCCAGCGACCTCACAGTCCCTACACGTATCCTGAGTCCCAGCCAGCGACCTCACAGTCCTTACACGTATCCTGAGTCCCAGCCAGCGACCTCACAGTCCCTACACGCATCCTGAGTCCCAGCCAGCGACCTCACAGTCCTTACACGCATCCTGAGTCCCAGCCAGCGACCTCACAGTCCTTACACGTATCCTGAGTCCCAGCCAGCGACCTCACAGTCCCTACACGCATCCTGAGTCCCAGCCAGCGACCTCACAGTCCTTACACGCATCCTGAGTCCCAGCCAGCGACCTCACAGTCCTTACACGCATCCTGAGTCCCAGCCAGCGACCTCACAGTCCTTACACGCATCCTGAGTCCCAGCCAGCGACCTCACAGTCCCTACACGCATCCTGAGTCCCAGCCAGCGACCTCACAGTCCTTACACGTATCCTGAGTCCCAGCCAGCGACCTCACAGTCCTTACACGCATCCTGAGTCCCAGCCAGCGACCTCACAGTCCCTACATGTATCCTGAGTCCCAGCCAGCGACCTCACAGTCCTTACACGCATCCTGAGTCCCAGCCAGCGACCTCACAGTCCTTACACGTATCCTGAGTCCCAGCGAGCGACCTCACAGTCCCTACACGTATCCTGAGTCCCAGCCAGCGACCTTGCAGTCTTTACACGTATCCTGAGTCCCAGCCAGCGACCTCACAGTCCTTACACGTATCCTGAGTCCCAGCCAGCGACCTCACAGTCCTTACACGTATCCTGAGTCCCAGCGAGCGACCTCACAGTCCTTACACGTATCCTGAGTCCCAGCCAGCGACCTTGCAGTCTTTACACGTATCCTGAGTCCCAGCCAGCGACCTCACAGTCCTTACACGCATCCTGAGTCCCAGCCAGCGACCTCACAGTCCCTACACGCATCCTGAGTCCCAGCCAGCGACCTTGCAGTCCTTACACGCATCCTGAGTCCCAGCCAGCGACCTCACAGTCCTTACACGCATCCTGAGTCCCAGCCAGCGACCTTGCAGTCTTTACACGTATCCTGAGTCCCAGCCAGCGACCTTGCAGTCCTTACACGTATCCTGAGTCCCAGCCAGCGACCTCACAGTCCCTACACGTATCCTGAGTCCCAGCCAGCGACCTCACAGTCCCTACACGCATCCTGAGTCCCAGCCAGCGACCTCGCAGTCCTTACACGCATCCTGAGTCCCAGCCAGCGACCTCACAGTCCTTACACGCATCCTGAGTCCCAGCCAGCGACCTCGCAGTCCTTACACGTATCCTGAGTCCCAGCCAGCGACCTCACAGTCCTTACACGTATCCTGAGTCCCAGCCAGCGACCTCACAGTCAGTCCCTACACGTATCCTGAGTCCCAGCCAGCGACCTCACAGTCCCTACACGTATCCTGAGTCCCAGCCAGCGACCTCACAGTCCCTACACGTATCCTGAGTCCCAGCCAGCGACCTCACAGTCCCTACACGTATCCTGAGTCCCAGCCAGCGACCTCACAGTCCCTACACGCATCCTGAGTCCCAGCCAGCGACCTCACAGTCCCTACACGTATCCTGAGTCCCAGCCAGCGACCTCACAGTCCCTACACGTATCCTGAGTCCCAGCCAGCGACCTCGCAGTCCCTACACGCATCCTGAGTCCCAGCCAGCGACCTCACAGTCCTTACACGTATCCTGAGTCCCAGCCAGCGACCTCGCAGTCCTTACACGTATCCTGAGTCCCAGCCAGCGACCTCACAGTCCTTACACGTATCCTGAGTCCCAGCCAGCGACCTCACAGTCCCTACACGTATCCTGAGTCCCAGCCAGCGACCTCACAGTCCCTACACGCATCCTGAGTCCCAGCCAGCGACCTCACAGTCCCTACACGTATCCTGAGTCCCAGCCAGCGACCTCACAGTCCCTACACGTATCCTGAGTCCCAGCCAGCGACCTCACAGTCCCTACACGTATCCTGAGTCCCAGCCAGCGACCTCACAGTCCCTACACGTATCCTGAGTCCCAGCCAGCGACCTCACAGTCCCTACACGCATCCTGAGTCCCAGCCAGCGACCTCGCAGTCCTTACACGTATCCTGAGTCCCAGCCAGCGACCTCACAGTCCTTACACGTATCCTGAGTCCCAGCCAGCGACCTCACAGTCCCTACACGCATCCTGAGTCCCAGCCAGCGACCTCACAGTCCTTACACGCATCCTGAGTCCCAGCCAGCGACCTCACAGTCCTTACACGCATCCTGAGGACCCTGCCAGCGACCTCACAGTCCTTACACGTATCCTGAGTCCCAGCCAGCGACCTCACAGTCCTTACACGTATCCTGAGTCCCAGCCAGCGACCTCACAGTCCCTACACGTATCCTGAGTCCCAGCCAGCGACCTCACAGTCCCTACACGTATCCTGAGTCCCAGCCAGCGACCTCACAGTCCTTACACGCATCCTGAGGACCCTGCCAGCGACCTCACAGTCCCTACACGCATCCTGAGGTCCCAGAGTTTACACGGAAGCTGTTCATCGAAAGTCCACTCTTTCCAACGTGGCCACATGTCAACGGATGGGAGAATGCTTTAGTTTTGTTGGGTGTCCCCCCAAGCATTCTGGGAAAATCCTTAGACAAGTTTGCCACATCCGCGGAGTTCACTGCTTTAGAGTCGAGTTGTTATCAGCGAGTTAGAGGCCCCCCGCCGCAGACACTCATCGGTACAGGCAGACGTGCGTCCACACAGTGATGTGGACAGTAACTTCTTTTTCTGTGGCTCTGTGCGTTGAAATCGAGATCACGTCAGCTGTACAAATGGCTGGCGTGTTCACCACTCGTTGTCAGACACACAAAGGAGGGAAGCTCTGGCTTATATTCTGAAGTTTTCGGAGTCCTTCCTCATGCTTACCCGTGTAAACTCTCAGGGCACCATGTAAATTGAATTAAAAAAATGTAATTTTAAATTATTATTATTTTTTTTTATTTTAAGTCAGGTAGAAGCATAACAGAAAAAGATCATGAAAAGCAACGGGGAGAAGTAATTGTTCATTTCGACAGTACCTTGACACGGAAACCCAAGAGAATTAATGGGATAGGCTACCATGAAAATTTTTTCCTTTATTACATCTTCTCTGCCCGAGTAATTGTCGCTGTGTCCAATATATGCAGGGGACAATTTACTAGCTGTTTTCTATTCTTTTTTTTTAACATTAACATAGAAATAAAATGAATAGCGCACGTTTTGTTTTTTTTCTTAACTAAATGACTGACAAGGCAGTGATGTTGCTGGACCCCCTGCTCCTCCGCATTATCCGAGAGCCGAATGGAGTGAAGGACCCTTAGCAACGCACGTGCCCTCCGTTTATTACGTGAATATTGATGCGATATTAACCGTGATGGCTCAGCCCACCGATAGAAGGAGGGGCACATGGTTCTCCAGCTGCAAGAATTACTGATTAGTATTCAGAAAGGAAAAAAAAATCCCCACTCTATCATTTCCACAGCGGATCAAAGGGCTTCACCGATGCCTTCCGCTGCGAAACCATGTGGCGGTTTGCAGGTGCGTCTCAGCTCGGACTTGTCTCACGGCACGGTGGCGCGGGAAGTCAAGGGGACTACCGGACGTGGAGGGGACACATTGGCTGAGACCTGCATGAGATTTCCAGAAATAAAAAATGGGCCCATCAGGATCTCCAGGCGCCCTCAAGGTTGGGGCAGCTCAGCAGGCCATGCTTGCTGGCTGTGATGAATGCTAACACCAATAAAATCCATAATAGTGTCCTTTTCCCGAGAGTGGGCTATATGCTATTTTCTCTCTCCTCTCTGGGTATCTGTCTGTCTCTCCTTGCATCCACACATCCACACACACACACACACACACACACACACACACACACACACACACACGCATGTGAACCTAAACCCACTACCTATAGGTTATTTAGTCCAAGAGCAAGCTTCTTCTGAGTCAGGCATGACTCATGTCTCCATTTTTCAGATGAGGAAACTGAGGCAGAATGGCTGGAAGCCAGCCAAGGGTCCAGGCACATTGACCTTGTGTGGGAGAACACCTGGGTCAGGTGACTGGTGGGTTTATTCATGTGGTAGGTATCTACTGAGCACCTACTGTGTACCAGGTGTTGGGGACACTCAGTGAACACAGTGGAGTCAGTCCATGACGTCATGGGGCCAACATTCTAGCATATTTTTCATGATCTAGTCCTTAGGATAACATGACTAACATCACCACCACCCTAGCCAAACTCAGCCAATTAATTACATCTCCAGGAGGTTAATTAGGCATCCCAGGAAAATACATGACTGAGGTAGAAGTCTGTGTGTGTGTGTGGGAGGGGGCACTCTGGGACTCGGTAGAGCCCAGTTCAAGGTCTTCCTGGTCTGCCTGGTGGCCCTTGGTGGTGGTGCGGGTGCTGTGTGCTGGGGGCTGGTGGACATACCCCCCCTATGCCCATTCACACAAGGGGATCTCTCCTGCTACCTCCTGACTTCTGGTTGGGAAACTGAAAAGGAATGTGTCTGTAGGTAAATGACCTGTAACTGGTTTGTCAGCCAATTCAGTAAAGACTGTGCCCACCTGGACATCAGACATTTTGCAATATGGGTGGACTCCCAATGGCCACAGGCTCCATTTTCTTAAGCCTCTAAAAACCAGGGACCTTCACATAGCAGCCACCGGGTGGGAGGGGTCCCTGGGCGGGAGGGGTCCCTGGGCCACCCCTCACTTCACATTCTCTACACGAGCCGTGATTTCTGCCCTAGTTACCTGCGCGCTGGCCCCTGAGCCGACCCCATGTCCCCTCTGAAATGCCGAAGCTGAAAGGTTTGCGGGGGGACATGGATAGCGTCCCCCACACCCCGTGAGCCCCTCCAACGTGCGTCGTGGCAGCGCACACACAGCAATTCACATTTCCACTACTGCTAATAAAACTTAATAAATGGAAACCCAAAATGTCAGACAAGCAGTAACACGATGGCATTTCTCTTAGGCCGAGTAAAGAAAATCATAGTGACTCTAATTGGGTAGAATAACGAAAAGAGGAGAGAGGGAAAAAATTAAAAAAAAAAATTAAAAAACAAAAGGCTCCATCAGTGACACTCAACTAGGGGGAGTCTGAATGTAATCTTGCTTAGAAGTCGGTGGTAATAATTGCGCCATACCTGGGAGAGGAGATATTTTAAGATGGTGTAATGGACTTGAATTAATGACCAGAGTGATGAATTGTGTCATGCCCCCGCCCCCCCCCCCCATCAATGAGGGTGCGCTGAAACTGGAGACCAGCGGAACAGGGGCTTGGGCTTCTTCCAGTGGACCATGGCCTCATGTTTCCTGGAGGACCAGTTAGAGGCAATATGGATGGAGCACAAAGCATTGTGGGAGACCCCACAGTTTCTTGCTTGACAGAAACCATCTCTAGGTTTGCCCGGCCCTCCGAGCCCGGAGCCCCAAAACTTCGACAGCTTGGCATTCACCCATTTTCCAGTTAGAAAGCTCGGGGAAGCCCGCCAAGGCGGCCGTGCATCTGGAGTGTGGCTTCCGACGCATAGGCGACCGATGTCCCCTCTGCGTGACCGTGGCCGTGACGTGCTTGGGAGCGGGTACTGCTCACAATATGGGGGTCCCTTGGCGGAGACTCTCCCTGTAGATAGATGGCCACATAGGATGCGAGGCTGCCCGTAGATCCCCTGTTTCTGATTTCCCCTTCAAACTGTAAAGCCCGTGGAGGGCCAGCCGTCACAGGGAAGGGGTTGTGGCTTTTATTTAAAAATAAATAAATAGGAGGAAAATGGCTCTGAGGCTGCGTAAACACATTTCTAAACGTTTGCGAGAGCAGTACGCGGACTATGCTGGATCAGGCGCTTCCGAAGGTTCGGATCCCCCACGGCAAGGTCACAACCAGCTGGGCCGTCAGCCGAAGGACTCCTGCGTGTCACCGAGAGGCTGTGCCGTGGACACGAGCTCATCCTTTCAGGCACCAATAGTTTTTTATACCACTTTGTTGTGGTTGGCGTCCCAGGCTCCAGACCCTCCGGTGCCCTACCCTCCATCAGCTCCACGGGGGGCTCCCTTCCACACAGAAGGCTCTTCCTTGGCTTTTTAGTTAGGGGGGTGGTGGGGGGCTACATCCAAGAGGTTACGATGAAGTGACAACTCAAGGTTCCCGTCTTTGTTCTTGTCTCATGTCTGTAGTCACAGTGACGTTGCTGCCCAGGTCTGTAGTCACACAACGAAACGGGGAAAGGGTCCAAAAAAAAAATATCTGCGGGGTCACTCGCCTCTCGCGCACCGCCCGCCCCGGGAAGGGAGGTTAATTCCGCATCCAATATAATCAGAACCAACCACCGATATGGGGACCGGTGGCCCCGACGACACACGGAGCAGTGGGAACACGCCACCGCGCAGCAGGAAGCCTTGTTATGTTTTTTTATATGTTCGTAGACGTCTGCTTAGAATTGATCAAACCTTGGCTTCCGAAACACATATGCCAACACCTCCACAACACGCCATAAACCAGACTCTCAGAAAGTAATAATGATGCTTATCAGTCACTCGCCTTGAGTCGGCTCGTGAAAAAACTGCAGCCCGTGCGAGATTGGAGCTCTTAAAACATAGATCTTTTCGCTGTACTGATAATTCACTCCCAGCTTGAGATTGATGGCTCTGGGAAGTCCATAAAAGATGTTACCACTATATTTTGTTCTTATGATTTATTTTATCATGTTGTCAAGGTTTGCAGAAAACAAGAAACAAATCAATGAATGTCATGCTTAAATATTAAAGAAGGCTGTAATACCCATTTTTATTCAGATGCCTGATTCAATCTTGTGCCTCAGCAAGGAAGTGGTGGCAACCCAGCTTTTATTTGAATCACTTTTGGGGGAAATTAATTTAGGAGGACGGTTTGAGTTGTGAATGGTCAAAGGTAGCTCACCCTTATCTGCTTAAATCGGGATAGATGGGCACGGGACTCCTCGGGAAAAGAGCCCTGTTAAAGAACCGCAGGGAGGGGAGCGCGCGTTAAAAGCCCCGAGAACTCGGGCTGAAGTGTACTTAACAAGTTTGAGCCGGCGCAGCGTGGGAGAGGGGTGTTTGGAAGGCAGCAGTGGGAGCCACTGTGCTCCGGGGGTGGGATGGAGTCCCTGCCCTTTGCTTTTGAAACGAATCATTTCCTTCATCATTATGTGGAATCAGGATCACCGTCTCTTCCCGGGGCGGCACTGTCTGGAAGTGCGGCCTCTTCCGCAATGGTTGGCCCTTCCTACACCTCATTAGACTGCAAGCAGAGAAGAACAGCTAAATCTTGCTTTATTTGTCTGAACGGGACAGGCTCTCTCGGCAAAGGGGACCTACCTGTGCTGGCATTGTCAACCGTGTACATCTAGGGTGATAATATATATATATATAATACATACATATATATATATATATACATACTCTAATATATATATATATTATCTAGGATGATATATATATACTCTAAACCTCGATTTTTATTTTTATTTTTTTGAAACAGAAAAGAATGCAAAAGAAAAAAAAAAGTTGATTCAAAAGACTGATGTCAAAAATGACACTCCCAGGTCATGTCCTGGGATCAAGAACATCATCTATTAGCCTAATTCCTTCCTGGGAGCTCAGGTCTGAGCCAGGGTAAGGGCTGAACAGACTGGTGCCCGAAGGACACTCTGAGTCTGAGAAGTCTTTGGACTACCAAAGTAAAAGGATCAGGCTGAGTTCAGGGGAACTGCTCTAGGAAGGGTGTCTTATTGTATTCTAGTATGTTGTTGTGAAAATTGGTGATAGACCCCAGGGCCTGTGCGACCATTCCAAATTCACATGAATATTCAATTTCCCGCAGACTCCGTTCTCTGAGTTTCTGAATACACGGGAGTCTCTCTGACTTCAGAAAACAGATGAATTACAAAGCAGCGGTCATCCGGTGTTCGAGTAGGATCCTTCATTCTAAGATTCTAAGCGAGGGGTGGGGTGGAGTGGGGTGGGGAGGGGGGAGGAAGTCCTGGTGAAATTTTTAAAAATAGAAAGCTCCCCAAGTACTTGGAAAAATGTAGTTTGACTTTTTTAAAAAAAAATTCCCTTCCCATGTAGCTTCTCAGGAATATGCCTTTTGTAAGAAACGAGAGGTATAGCTGTTCAATTGGTGGGGAGGGACTTCACTGCACATGTTTCAGACTCAAAAGAAAGAACTAACCACATTCCAATGCTGTGGTGTGGGAGTCACACTCGGTCATCCAGCTCAGTTCTGATCCATTTCTGTGCTCCTTCTTGCCTGGTCAGCCGGCACACAGCTTCCATTCTGCAGGCTCCCCCGGGAGCAAGCCCTGCTCTGCCCACTCTGGGCAAGAGGGCATTCTCCCGGGGGGCAATGACATCCTGGCATGCCAAGGGCTGCTGGGTCGCTCACCTCTCCCCTCTGACATGCCAAGAACGAGGACCGACGTAGAAGGCACGGGGCTCCCAGGGGCAACTTCTGGAGCCTTGGGGGTTTGAAAGGCAGCAACGGGAGGTTTTAGGAGTTTTATTCCAGAGGTTGCACTTGCGTGGGGAAGGATCAAGTCCGAATCCCACAAAACAGCTATGTGTTCCAGGCAGTGAGCCGTGTGTGTGTGTGTGTGTGTGTGTGTGTGCGCGCGCCCGAGCCTGGAAGACGGCTGCCCTTGGGTGCGTCTCCTGTGTGGCGCTCTGGACCGGTCAGTCACATGGATGGCTTTCTGGGTCCAGCTATCTTGAGCAGGTGCAGAGAGCAATCTGATTAAACAGAGTCCCCTCTGAGGGCCCACGTGCTACGTCGAACGTGCTCCCACAACAGTGCTCCTGGCCACGTCCCTGCGAGGCGGGCCCCTTTCCGCGGGGTGCCCTGTGTCTGCGGGCCACCCCGAGTTTTGCCGGCACAGCAGTTCTGTGGAGCAGGCTGTAACGGGACCCTCCTGTGACAGATCAGGAAGGGGGACGAGGAGGTGGTGTCCTAGCCCTCCACGCGGAACCTGGAGCCGTCCGTCCGCAGGCATGATCCCGGGGCCTGAAGGGCACAGGGGTCTCTCTGAGCCCACGGGCTGGGGGGTGTCTGTCCCCGAACCCTGGGAAACAGGAAGGACTTCTGCAGGGAAGCTGGGGGTGAGGAGGCGGAGACAGGCCACGCCGTCACAGAGGGTGGGGTCAAACCCGACGGTGCCCTCAGCATGGAGGGAGCGACTGGAGCAATCCTCAGGCGCGTCCTTTGAGAAGGGAGCCTCGAGGCCTGGGGTCCCATCAGCGGATCTCGGTGATCCTTAACGATGTCACCATACGAATGCTCCAGAGCCCTGCACTAGGATCACACCGTCCACTGAGCCTTTCTCTCCCTTACACGGCGCTACGGGACGCCCGTGGCTCGTAGAACACCCTGGACGACCCCCATCACCCAAGCTGGAGCGTGTGCGAAGCGGCCAGCACGAACGGGGGGCGGTCTCTCCGTTTCACGCCTTGCCCATGGTTCCTTGTCACACAGGTCACATCCTGGTTCTTCACACACATGTTCCCTTTGCTTCATCATATCACTGGATGCTTAGAACCCCTTTCCGTGCCCGATGGAAGTATGTTCTCTGTAAACACTTGGCTGGAAGGATGGGTAGCCCACCCCTCTGTGATGTGCCCCCGTGTGACCCCGGGCTGCCCTCCAGGTTACAAAGGGCCTGTGAGATGCCCTGTGGACGGCGCCCCCTCTGCTCCGTACCGACATAACACAGCGCAGGGGCCGCCACGGGGGCGCAGGGCGGCGGTGCCGGGTCTCGTCCCAGCACTCCAGTGGCCAGTCCTTCAGGTTCGGAGAGTGGCAGGAGCATTCCAGGGCCTGGGGTGACAGCAGTGCCAGCCTCTGAGGGGCACAGGACGTGGGTCAGAAGCTAGGAGAAGGCTGCCAGGCCGTGAGTGCCCAGCAGATGTTTGCCGTGTCTGCGACACCACGACACGGGGCCCCTCTCACGAACGGAGCTGCTGATGGACGGTCGGCATGATCATGTGGGAGCTGCCCTTGGAGAGTCTTCATGCAAAAGATGTTAACCTGCTAACCTTTCATTCTGGCCGCGAACACGGGAGGGGCGTGGCGATGGCCGGTCCCCTTCCCCGCCTGCGCCCCACTAGGACGCAGCGCCACCAAGCTGAACGCAACGTCTGCCCCTCCAGGGGGACAGGAGGAGCCAGGACTCGGGGCGGACCGCAGTCTCGCTTCAGCCCACCACCAGCTGTGTGAGCGCGGGCGAGTCCACACTCTGTGCACGCTGCTTCTCTGCAAAACAAGGACTGGAAACAGAGCTTCCCCCTCGCCTGTTCTGAGACTGGACAAACAAATCAAAGAGCCTCAGAATGTCCTCAGTCCATCATAAAAGCACTTTGGCAGGGTTTAAAAAACCCAAAAACTCCAAAGAAGACAGTTGGCCTCGGTGCTCACTGGGGCTCGGGGGAAGGAGAGAAGAGTGGGCAGCGCGGGGGGCTCCTTCGGGCTGCGAGACTGTCCTGGGCGGCACCGTGGTGACAGGCACACGACAGGGCCTTCATCAGGCCCTCAGAGGGACTCTGATGTTCACAGCAGACAGGGATGAGTAGTAGTGCCCCAGCTCTGAGGAGTAGTGCCCCAGCTCTGAGGAGTAGTGCCCCAGCTCTGAGGAGTAGTGACCCAGCTCTGAGGAGTAGCGCCCCAGCTCTGAGGAGTAGTGCCCCAGCTCTGAGGAGTAGCGCCCCAGCTCTGAGGAGTAGCGCCCCAGCTCTGAGGAGTAGTGCCCCAGCTCTGAGGAGTAGTGCCCCAGCTCTGAGTAGTAGCGCCCCAGCTCTGAGGAGTAGTGCCCCAGCTCTGAGGAGTAGCGCCCCAGCTCTGAGGAGTAGCGCCCCAGCTCTGAGTAGTAGCGCCCCAGCTCTGAGGAGTAGTGCCCCAGCTCTGAGGAGTAGTGCCCCAGCTCTGAGGAGTAGCGACCCAGCTCTGAGGAGTAGCGCCCCAGCTCTGAGGAGTAGTGCCCCAGCTCTGAGGAGTAGCGCCCCAGCTCTGAGGAGTAGTGCCCCAGCTCTGAGGAGTAGTGACCCAGCTCTGAGGAGTAGCGCCCCAGCTCTGAGGAGTAGTGCCCCAGCTCTGAGGAGTAGCGCCCCAGCTCTGAGGAGTAGTGCCCCAGCTCTGAGGAGTAGCGACCCAGCTCTGAGGAGTAGTGCCCCAGCTCTGAGGAGTAGTGCCCCAGCTCTGAGGAGTAGTGACCCAGCTCTGAGGAGTAGCGCCCCAGCTCTGAGGAGTAGTGCCCCAGCTCTGAGGAGTAGCGCCCCAGCTCTGAGGAGTAGTGCCCCAGCTCTGAGGAGTAGCGCCCCAGCTCTGAGGAGTAGTGCCCCAGCTCTGAGGAGTAGTGACCCAGCTCTGAGGAGTAGCGCCCCAGCTCTGAGGAGTAGTGCCCCAGCTCTGAGGAGTAGTGCCCCAGCTCTGAGGAGTATCCCCCGTTCATCAGAGGGAAGCAGGAGGCGGAGTGGCAGCCCTCCTGTCACCTACACCTGCCCCAAGATACCAGCCCGTCAATCAAAAGTGAACAGCCATCCTCATCGGGCACTGCCGCTCTGTGGGACCTGGGGGTCCCCTGTCCCCGCCCCACGCTCTGCTAAAGGTGTGTGTGGTGTTCAGTCTCCACCTCCCCCCATCACTCACTCTCTCACCGTTCTTTTTCTCTGGGTCCAAAGCCGTGCCCACCCTGGCCAAACGGCCTGCTGGCCCCCCGGAGTCCCTGCCGCACTGGCTGGTCACTGAGTGACACCGGGGGGGACAAGGGCACGTGGAGTGTCTGCAAGGTGACAGAAAACGTAGACAAAGCAGACACTCCTGGACGCCTTCGGACCTCCTCTGCCTCTCCCCGCAGCCGCCCACGCCAGCGCCCTGTCACCAAGCAGCCGCTCCCGGGGGGGGGGGCGGGGAGGACATCCTGCATGCCAGCTTATCTGCCCTTGGGCTGCCAGCCCGGGCTGGTGCCGAGGGGTCTGCTCCTCACTCAGCTCGGCCCATGAGTCACCAGGCATTTTGCACGGTAGGCCGTGCTGGGAGACTGAACCCCTGCCAAGGAACTTGACGTGGGGTAAGGAGATCAGGGCTTGTTCAGGGGTCCACTCTCACAGCACTGCCCACTCAGGCCAGGCCGCCCGCCCTGGTCCTGACCTCCAGGGTTTCTTTCCAGCCAGGTGGCCCGGCCAGCCAGCTCTCAGTGACAGCTTTTTCTGGCTAATTTTGTTTGCTACCTTTCCGAGCTTTGTGCAGTAAGGATGATCATACTCTCTTAAAAAAGCAAGGAAAGCATGTCTGCCCTGTGAGTAGCAATAACAAAGACCAGGAGAAAGTCCTTCGCACCTCCGAGGGTTCGAGGGTTCGAGTGAGTTTTAATGTCATTGGCATGTCAGATTTCTGGACATTATCGAGAGAGAGAGAGAGAGAGAGAAAGAGAGAGAGAGAGTGTGTGTGTGTTTCTGGTCTGACATTCTTTGCACAAATTAGAACATTTCCCCCTCAAAGTCATCTTACAGAACCCTTCCCAGAAGGTGCTAGAATGATAAAACACCAACTTCGACGTTGACCCAAGAAACTGACATTGTCCCCTGGGAGAAATAAGATGGTGATGACCACTGGTGAGATCTGCTGGTCCCCTTTGGAGACTCTGTGGATGGCTCTTGATGGGCTCCAACCAACTCCACATTTTTTTTGGTCCAAACAGTCCATTTAATACTAACCGGAGAATTGTATGTTTTCGCCACAGGTAAGGGCGAAAACAAATTTAGGAACCAGTCCGTCCGAGGCCATCCAGAGCTGCCCATCTCCACCAACCCAGGTGGAGGACCGGGACCGAGTGTGGCAACTGGGTCCCAGGACGTAAGGGACCAGCAGCATTGATAGCACCTACATGACAATTTGTCACTGTGCCATATGCTTCTTAACGGGACTCCACCTTAATAGTCGGGTTATCCTGGGGACTCTGGAATGACCAGGGCAAAAGAACAGGGATGAATGGCAGCTGCTGTAATTACTCCAGAAAGAGGACCAGAGCAAACGGAGATTCTCTCTACTTTTATACATTCCCAACAGGAGCACAGGCGACATCATTATCACTATAGAAACTACCTAGGAGTTAGCCGAAAAAATCCGCTCTGTGTTCACACACGGGCGGGTCGGGGCCTGCACACCCGCCACCCCCACCCCCACCCCCAACCCCACCCCCGGAGGCAGCCCACGCAACTCAGTGTCCTTCAGAGGACGCAGGGCCCTGAGGGAGGGGTGGCAGACTGACAGATGCCCCTCCCACCCCACGCATCACACTTCAGCTAATTTGCTCTTTTTTTTTTTTTTTTTTTTTTTTTTTTTTGATGAATTTTCATGGACTGAAACTTCAACTCCAACTGCCACTTTCTGGACATTGGCGGACGAGCACGCGATGAGGAGGCAGAGCGAGCGGGGACAACTGTGCCCGGCGTAGGTGAGGGAGACTTTTATCAGTTTCAGTACCGCCCGGAACGGCTCAGATCCCCAATAGAGACCCCGGACGGGTGGCAGCAGGGCCACGCCGTTTCCCCACGGGCGCCACAGTGACACCAGAAGCCAGGTAAGGAAGGCCAGGCGGGCGTGTCTTCCCTCTTTCCTGCTCGTGTCTGCTCGTCCTGTTGAACAGCCCCAAGGTACCGGCTCTGTGCCTCCCAACGCACCCCGTTTCTGAACAAGAAGGAATTCCAAGAAACAGGCACCAAACAAGTGTGGGTCCCCGCACCCCAAACTCGCCGCCGGAGTGGGGTGGGCGGGGGTTCATGTCTTAGATTTCTTCACTGTCACCCCAGGGGCCGGCCAGCGCCTTCCCTCTGTGTGCCCGTCGTGGGGCCCAAGGGACCTCAGAGAAAGTTCGAGTCCCGAAGCTGGATCCCGACGCACAAGACCCAGAAGGGGAGGCCTTTCCAAAGGAGGAAATCGGCCCCAGTATCGGTTTTCTTCTGGGTCCAGAATTGAGAAAAGTAAACAAGGCCTTGCTGTCGAAACCTGAAATCCCATCAAAGAGAATTCCCGGCCAGCAGAGCTCGCGGTCATCCAAAACCACGGAAACCTGAACAATGAGCGGGGCGCAAAGGCAGAAATTTATAGACGTTGGCCTCTGCCGCTACATATCCTGGAAGGGAAAAGAGAAAAAAAAAAAAGTGTTAAGAACACAAACCCCGGTTCTGGACGCGAGGCCTCCGACTCCGGCCGTCTGACGGAGCGACCCTGGGCCTGACCTCTGCAATATGTTTCCACAGGTAAATTCCATAAGTCTCCGGCCAAGTTTGCAGGGCTTCCTGTTTGACAGCCCAGAATAAGGAAGTGCCCAGGGCTCGCGGGGGCGGGAGGGGGGGCTGTGGGGAGCGGGGGGCCCCACGCCGCCCACCGTCAGCCGGCCCCAACCTGGATAATTTATACCCGGTTTCATCACCTTGTCGCGCACACATGATGAAATTTATTTCTGCTGATAACCGGGGTTTTAGCCGCGCGGTGGTGGAAGGCAGTGTGATGAGCTGGTCTGTTTCTGTTGTTGTTGGAATGTGGCTGGGGTGCACCGCGGGCTGATGGATGACTGGTCTGGCAGATTCATAATCTAGGGTTTGGTGCAGCTGTGGAAGAAACTAATAGCTAGCAGGGACCGCGGAGGTCCCCGAGCTAATACCTGTCTCCTCCATCACAAATTGATGGCATTAAACAAAAAAGTTGACTCTGTTCCCATCCTGCCAATCTAATTTTGGTGCCCCTGCAGCCATCCCGGTTTCTGGTGGCACGGAGGGCAGGGAATGTCGCCTGTGGGACCAGGAGGAGAGCATCTGTCATCCAGCCCCCGCTGCCAGACAGCGGCGGGGGGCGCGCGCACGCGGCTGGGCGCCCCTTCCCCTCGGCAGGGGCCGCGGGGCGCCGGGGGCCCCATGCTGCTTGTCCTCCGGCCGCCTCGCTGGCTGGCCGCCCTCTCCCCGCACAGCATATGGTTTCACTTTTCTCCTTCTTCCCGGGGAACCGGGACAGCGGAGGCATCAACTGCTCTTACTTGTTCCTCTCTGAAAGGTTGGATGCAAGAAGGAAGGTCCAAAAATAACATCAGTGTGATAAGTCATTAGTCATTTCTCACTGTACATATGTTAACTTGACCCGCCGTATGTTAATTCATGCAACATTGGCCTCACATATGGCTACACGAGGAATCCCAACTGGT